>NC_065524.1:1093747-1095844 GCF_006386435.1 Epinephelus moara
GCACAAAGGCTCTGGAGAAGAAGCCGAGTTAGTGACATCCAGAATGGCTGAGTTAGCAAGATGCAGTAATAGAATACGAGAGAGAGAGAGAGAGAAGGAGAGAAGGTGCCCGGTGTATTATAGGGGGGTCCTCCGGCAGACTAGGCCTAAGTCAGCCTAACTAGGGGCTGGTACAGGGCAAGCCTGAGCCAGCCCTAACTATAAGCTTTATCAAAGAGGAAAGTCTTAAGTCCCTGCCTTCTTCAATGATGAAGGTACCTATAATAAATGTAATATATTTGCTGAGATGGAGGCGAGGCTCAGTGACTAGAAGAGCTGGTAGAAGCGCTCCATAGCTGTAAGTTATTCCAGTAGCTGTAGTAGCTCTAGTGCTTACTCCAGGAGCTAATGCTAACGTCCCTACTCTTCTCCGTGAGCCGGAGCCGTGAGCCCACCAGGCTCACAGGCTCACGGAGAAGAGTAGGTTTGATTTAAAGCCAAATAACTAACCAAACCGATATATCGAATTATATACCTAATTTTACCACTGGGGGTTGCATTTGAGCTATTTTTCCCAATAAAAGCCCATTATAGGTGTAATGCGCTTCCAATCCACTAGGTGGCCATAATGCTGTATTAACCACCAATACACACAAGGTTACACAAGAAGAAGAAGAAGAAGCAGAAGGACACTTCTCTGGCAGCAGCAGCAGAGACAGCTGAGCAGAGCTGCGGAGTCCGCAGTCCGCGGAACCTCTGAGACAAACTAAACAAAACACTTGTAGGCTCCTCCACTTCATTTAAAAACATACATAAACCTTATTAAGTTGTCATAATGCATGTTACAATGCAAGATAAGTTGAATATAGTCCCTTGACACGCCGCTGATGTGAAGGGCCGGGACCGTCTGGATGTAATAGTCCGTGGAGATGCTGCGGTGCTCAGCGAGTGGAGTGGGGGGTGGAGAGCAGAGGTAGAGGGAGGTGTGGCTCATGACACACTTTGTTTTGGTCTACAGGCAGTGCACAACAGCAAACCTAGCGGTGAAACGATTTCGCTTTTTGCCCCTTTAAGCTTGTGTCATCTGTCAAGCTGGTCAATCAATAGCATATGACTTCTGGCTGTGAGCGTCGTTTATCTAATAGTGCAACATCCTGCAGCAAGTTATTGCAGTTTGGGTTCACTGCAGGGGAGATTGGCCACAGCAGGGGATCAGTAGAGTGATGCTACGTGCATGTCACATCGAAATAATCACACTAACTCAAATGTCCCTTTTACACCACCTGTTCAAGGCGGGAATACCTCGCTTTTATGTCACCTCGCCATTCTGTATGTAAGGTACAATTGCAGAATGGGGGGGACAGGGTTGCCTCACTTTTAATCCCCCACCAAAGGCAGCAAAAGTGCTTAAAAGATGTCTGCAACAGGACAGCCAGCAGGACAGGACCATGGGCAGGGCGGGTGTGACTTTTTAATAATGTACTATGCACATGGCCTATTGCGGGAATTTTAAAAAGCAGCTACTAATATTTAGCTGCTAACTCAAAGGAAAAACAGGGGCCATAAATATCCGCATATTGGAAAAGTATGAGATTCAGGAACTCCTTACCCTCCAAGCAGGGATGTTAAATGATTATCATGATGTTAATGCAATTGTTATTGTTTAAAAAACGCTGCTGACACATATGTTATAAGTGACACTAGAGGACGACACTGTTGTGTTACATGTCACGCCTCTTTTGATTCCAGGATGGCTACGTGCTGTCTAAGGGCACATTCACACCAGGATAGTCCAGGGGACTCGGTTTGATTGGGAGTGGAATGCCAAAAAATTCACACCTTCATTTGGTTCAATTCACTTTCACACTGCACTTTTTAAAGGGCCAGTGTGTAAAATGGGTTGAAAACTGTGACATCAGTGGTCAAATTCTAGATTGCAGGGCTCACTCGCTCACCCCTCCCGTCGGGTAAATGACGGTGGCCTCGTAGGGACAAAAAGCCTTGCACACGACTTTTTCAGGAGTAGGTCTATCTAGCGACGAGGTGAATGTTTATTTAGACATCTAAGCCATGTTACCATATTGTAATGAATCCCTCACGAGCAGGAGACCAGAGGAG
>NC_065524.1:1097652-1108572 GCF_006386435.1 Epinephelus moara
CTCTTCTCACCCGCTCAGCATCAAACACATGGAGTTCCTCATCTGTATGCTCCGGCTCAAACAGGTATGGCTCTGGGTCTGTGTCCGCTACAAGAAACTCTTCAAAATCGCGTTCAAAGTCGTCCATTGCAGCTGCTATAGTCCGGAGATANTCAAACACATGGAGTTCCTCATCTGTATGCTCCGGCTCAAACAGGTATGGCTCTGGGTCTGTGTCCGCTACAAGAAACTCTTCAAAATCGCGTTCAAAGTCGTCCATTGCAGCTACTATAGTCCGGAGATATTGCTAGGCTAAATAAACAGCTGAGCTCTGTTTACCGGCTACGCTGTCAGTCAGTGTGCGGGCTGGAGAGTGGCGGAGCAGAGAGGGGAGGGGGGTCCCCACTCAGTATGGTAAAGGAGTATGTGTGTAAAGTTATGAAGTGTGTCTGTTACGCTAGAAGAGTCAGAGTTTGGGACGGAGTGGAGTGTTACCGGAGTTTCTGGAGTGCTCAAATAAACGGGCCTTTTTCCCGAACGCTCCTCTGGTCTCCTGCTCGTGAGGGATTCATTACAATATCGCAACATGGCTTAGATTTCTAAATAAACATTCACCTCGTCGCTAGATAGACCTACTCCTGAAAAAGTCGTGCACAAGGCTTTTTGTCCCTACGAGGCCACCGTCATTTACCCGACGGGAGGGGTGAGCGAGTGAGCCCTGCAATCTAGAATTTGACCACTGATGTCACTGTTTTCAACCCATTTTACACACTGGCCCTTTAAAACAGATTATGTAAAATGGTAGTTATGTCGCTGACTACCTGTTAACCACTTTCAAAAGAAACTGGTTATCAAGCATATGGACTGTTTGAAAGTAGATAAACACAGGAATGCATATTTCAGTTTTAATCAGGCTTTTAGTATACTTTTTTAAAGACTTGATCCAGTAATTCTATATCCATTTGTATAATTACAGTGTGTTAATATTTATTTCTGCATGCACAAATATTTATGTATGTATGTATGTATGTATGTATGTGTGTGTGTGGTAGCCTGTATAATAAGCTTTTATTAGCTTTGATACGCTTTGTCTTTATAGGAGCATGTGGGCCCAACCGGATCTCTGCAGCTGGTGGCAGCATATCAGTGACAACTGGAACGACAGAGACTGGCAGCTGAACTTCAGAATGAGAAACACATCCTTCAGGCACCTGTGTAACATCCTGTGGCCCAGTTTGACACGCCAGCATACGTAATACTGATGTCCTGTTCCGGCTGAGCTACGGGTGGCAATATGTCTGTGGAGGCTGGCAACCAATGTAGAGTTGAGACCCATCTCTCACCTGTTTGGTGTTGGCATGTCCACTGCTTGTACTATTATACAAGCAGGATAACAGGAGGTTGTAACAGCCATTAATCGGGTCATGCAGCACCATTACATCAAAACCCCATCTGATGCTGAGCTAAGGATGATCGTCCAGGGATTCAGCGACAAATGGAGATTCCCCCAGGTTGCAGGGGCTATAGATGGGACCCATATTGGCATCCTGGCTCCAGCTGATCACCCTGCTGATTATTACACTAGGAAAAGCTTCTACTCCAAAACTAACACTCGCCACTCGCCAATTACGGGTAGATTTTGTCTCTGGCTGGTAAATTTTTAAGACCACTCCCAACTCTGGCGAGTTATTTTTTTACCAGCGAAAAATGTATTTTTTGTTAGTGGAGAACGATGCTGGTATCGACTGGTTTCCTGACAGAGTAATGTGTATTTCAGGCAGAGACGATCTTTGGTCACGTAAGTGCGTCAGTCATGACGTCATCACAGCGCGCCGAGGTGGATAGCTGTTGTTAGGCTCGTTCGAGATGAACTGCGCCTCACCTAGAAAATAGACGACAGCAGGCGGCCGCAGCGGGGGGCGGTGACAAAAAGCCGCGGTGAACTCAGACAGTTTCCCGACAGTTTCCAGCAGCCTTCAGTGCGTACCGGAAGTCACAGAAACACTTACATCCTCTCTGGAATGATGTCAATTCATTAAAAAAGTGATCAGACCCATATGTCAGTTTGTTTTCAGTCTCCATACAGGTGATCTGTAGTTTATGTTCATGGTTTATCCTCCATTTGACATGAATTCTCCTGTAAATCACCATCATATCAGTTTGACCTGTCCCCTCAACTACACAGGCTAAATAAACTGTGTTTGAATATGAGGTTCATATTTTCAGAGGAAAAAAAATACAAGACAACAGCTTTCATTAAAGATCAGTCAGATACAGTCAGGGCTTCACATCTGTACAGATGTTAGTTTAAGAATCCTCACATCCCACTGACCACAAGTCTCTGTGTTGCTAAATACTTCAATAATTAAAAAAGTACAATATTACAGTAGACTCTGTATAGTTTATGATGTATGTAGGCCTATTTAGTCTCTGACAACTCAACTTCACCATCAGTCACACAACATGTTTTCTGTTACAAAATCAGACAAATACAATCTTAATCTCTAAAATTCAACAAAAATGAAAAGTTTATCTAAAACATCATCTTGTTGAGTCGACATCTAAACCAATCAGCTGTTAGATCAGGTGAGAGCCAGGCGGTGCTGCAACTGCAGCACCTGGCTCTAAAAACTGCGGCCGCCTTGCTCTCGCGGTTTTATCACCGTCCACTTTTGTAATACGTCAGAGCAAGTCGGGATGAAGTCGGACACAAAACTAACCAGCATGCAGTGTGCGCCGATCGCCGGTGATCGAATCGGCGCAGGCCTGGCTCATCTCGAATGAACTTATTGTTAATGTACCTCCATGCTCTGAACCCCCGTAGAAGAAGAAGAAGAAGAAGAAGAAGAAGAAGAAGAAGTAAGAAAAAGTATCATGTGGCGATGCTGGCCAGGTATTGCGGAGCCTCCCGCAAAAAAACAAAAAACTAAAGCAAAAGAACCGGCTGTTGAAAAAGTTGAAAAAGTTAGTTTTGGACCCTGTGTGGACATATTTGTTGTCTGTTTCTTTTTTGTAATGTATTTTTTGCACTGTTTAAAACATGCTATTGCCTTCTTTGTTTTTGTTTTTTCTGATATCACTGATCATTTTCCAATTGTTCAATTTACTTTGCTTGATAATTATAAGGAAACACAACCTGATATCCAAGTAACTTACCGTAAATTTAATGAAAGACATATAGCCAGTTTCAAAAAATTTCTTAGTGATCTTTCCTGGGACAATGTATATGCTCAGACCAACTCTAACAGTGCTTACCAAACTTTTATGGAGTCTTTCAACACTAAATATTAAAAAAACTAACTTCATCTTATTCTCAGGAAGGAAAAAATACGACCCTAATGAAGCAAAGCTCTTCATTGAGGGCAATGAAATTCACAGAGTATCCTCTGCCCGCTCTTTATGTGTTATGGTGGATGAACAACGCAACTGGAAAGAACGAATTGATTGTGTTGCAAAAAAGTGTCAAAGTCTCTTGGAATTATCAGGAAAATCAGTTCATTCCTCAACAGATCCAGTCTGCTTACATTATACTACAGTTTAATATATCCATACCTAACCTACTGCAATCTCGTCGGGGCTAACATCTATCCCATCAATCTCCATAAGCTCCAACTACTCCAGAAACGCTTTGTTAGAACTGCCACAAACTCAAATTTCAGGGCCCCATCCTCTCCACTGTTTTCCAAATTGAAAATCTCAACTACATTTGATGTTAACATCATCCAAATCTGCATCTTCATCTACAAAGCAATCCACCAAAGTCATGTACTACCAAATCAATTTCAACAATACTTTCACATAAATTCAAGTTTGCATCAGCATGCAACAAAACAAGCAGGTCACCTGCACCGACCCCACTGCAATACCACCAGAGATAAGATAAGAGATAAAATAAAACTTTATTAATCCCACACTTAGGAAATTCACATGTCACAGCAGCTCAAAGCACAGACAGAAAATGGAGGGTGACAATATTACTTGAATAAAAGAAAATTAAAGATTAAAAAATATAAAATATGTGTAAGCAGTATATGTATATGTAAATATATGTACACACACACACACACACACACCCACACATATATATATATAAATTAAGGCAATCAATTGAATTACTGTACACACAAGACAATTTCCAAACACAGTATAGAGGGCAGTATACCATCAAATACAGAGGGATTTTGTTGTGGAATGAACATCACCAACTGGCTGACAGCTCCTCTTCCTTGGCAATATTCAAAAAGAAACTATTATTGAAGTTAACAGAACAGCAAAAACTGGTTTGAATGTCCAATTTTGCCTTCCCTAGTGCCACACTGTTTTTGTTTTACTTGAACTTAATTTTTCTATCACTTTTTTTTAATATAATGTTTTTCCTTTATTTATTTAGTGTTATCATTATTATTATTATTATTACTAATCTTATTACTATTACTATTGAAATTGCAAAGCAGGCATAAAGAATAGTAGTGGCTCTATAGCACAATTTCTGTGTGAAACTGCAACAATGTTTGAACTCTTAAGAAGGTGTAAACTGTGTTCATTCTCTCAATCAATCTCTTTCCGTCAATTTTTCAACAAAGATATTATTGCATGAAAAAAAGGGTAAGGAACAAACATCACAACAGAGGCAGGATCTAACCACCAAACATGTTGGAAAAAAGGGCACATAATAGTTTGAACTTGGCTTAGTTTTTAAAAACCACAGAGCAACATACAATTATCTTCAGACTATAGGCCTATAGGGTGCGCATGCACATGAACACACACACAGCACCTGTGCATTGTGATAATCTCTCATGTTACACCATTTAAAAAGCTCTGCCTTCACAACATATGTATATGATAATAAAATCCAGGCAACAGCATGTCCTTGTGGCTGACAACAGAGTTGAGACAGAGTACAGAGCTGGTATCTGCAATCCCTCCAATATGATTTTATTGACCCACTAGTCAGAAGTTTACCTTTCAAAACACAAGCAACAATTTTGAGCTTTAGGAGTTTAAGTCACACAAAGTCTGGTATTTAGATCATATCCCTGCAGGACATCATCAGGGTGCACTTTCTGTGGCACTCAATCAGTTACATTACATAACGCAGGAGCATTGCCAAGCCCCCAGAAAGATTAGTCCTAGAAAAAACTTCAAACCAACCTAACTCCTAAAAGTCTTGCCACATTTAAACCTTGTTATTTAAAGTCTGCACAGAGGTATGATGTCAGAAAAAAAGAGTAGGCCAATAAGCAACTACAAGTGTCATCATATGTAGTGAATCATCTGACAGTATTTAAAATTGTATAGCTACTTGGTGGGAGTGGCGCACACTGCTCTCTATTACCATCCACAGTGGATTGTGATGTGAAACCTAAAATCTGAAACATTATTAAACGCTTCTTGGTGTATTAAATGTACGCCTAATTGTACAGTATGAGTATTTGCAAAAGATCTTAAATGATGATTAGTAATGTCTGTCGCTTTCGATCAAGCGAGTAGCAAAAATAAAAGATATTCAAATGTGGTTCGCAATATCATTACAGTACGGTATGTACCTTTGACGGGGGTAAGTAAGCTAATAACTCGAGCAGACAAGCATAGCCTATATCACATACAAAGGCGTTTACGACATTGATTTGAGACGCACCTCAGTGGACTACCCTGCCCAGACAGCAGCTCTACGCAGCAGTCAGGGCGGATGGTGAACACTGCGTTACCTGAGAACATGGTGCAGACTTTTTGCTGCATTGAGTCACAACTACCGTGGGACGGGTCATGTGACCGAACTGCATCGTTATGGAGGACCTGGCTGAGCCGCATCCGTTCCCCAGCCAACTGGGAACAACCTGCAGCACTGAGCCCAGCCTGCTCGCAGGCGGAAAACACGAACCACACTAATAAACTTGTGATATCGCCATGTTTTTCTGGACACCGCTACTCGGTGCAGGCCAGTAGGCGAGGTCCTGTAACGTTACATTGCGGTTGCCCTTGGGAAGCCAAGACAGCGCTTCATAGCTCAGACAGCCTCTCTGCACAACAACTGAGGTGTCGAGAAGACTTTAAGAATAAGAATTCAACATTATGTTGTGTCTGCAGCCTTTACTGACCACAGAAATGTAACCGTCCCACAGACGACCACACCGAGGTAACGTTACAAACTGCATCCGTGACTGATTTCAGAAATGATCACTAAGTTAGTGAAAACTAGGCTACCACAAAACAGTTTGGAGCTTATTTACCTGATATTATCTTCTCAGTCGCCGTTTCTTTCTCGGTCATCATATCCCGCAGTTTCACCTCCTCCCGAGCCTTCTCACCGATACAGCTACACCAAGCAATTTTCCTGGTTTACTGGGAATACCGGGCCAAAAAAGGGAAATAAACTTCCACAGAAACAGCCTCCGCCTTAATTCGATGTCCCCTTTAATGTCACTTCGCCCTGTCGCTTCCTGTTCTATGAAAAGTCCGTCTGATGTCACATGGAAAAGATTTGGGGTCTGCAGGTTTTTAAAGTAGAGGGGCAGTCAGCCTTCGCAGAGAGGATGTTGGACCCCAGACTGCTGCTGCTGCTCTGTCCGCCCCTCCCACAACATTCACGGCTGTCCTGGCCAGGAATCCTGCCGCTGCCCAGTCTGCAGCAGCTTAACTCATCACAGCCAGTAGGGATGCTGTGCCCTTCACCAGCCACACATGACTGACACCTTATTTCATCGAGATCTGAAGGACAAACTTTAGGAATAAATAGAACAAAACTAAATATAAAGATAAAATCACATCACAGAGGCAAAATCAGATCAATTCAGAGTGAAACGTTGTTTCAGTTCTCTGTGTATCTGTTACATAATTGTAGAATTGACAATAAAGCCTCTTGAACTCTTGAATTGAATTCTTGAATCTGTTCTCTCTGTCCGTATGGACATCGTTCCTAATTCCTGCAATTAGAGATGAGACTGGTGTGTTACAGTGTGATGCTGCTATAATAAATCAATCCTTTAAAAACTATTACTCGAAATTCTATAGTACAGAAAATAATGTCAACGAAGCTGAAATGGATAATTTCTTCAAAAGCTTTAACCTTCCGAGAGTTAGTTCGACAGATAGGGACGCGCTTGATGCCCCTCTTACACAAGCTGAGATTGAGAGGGCAATTATGAAATTGGCTTCAGGTAAAGCCCCAGGGGAAGACGGTCTGGGTATTGAATTTTATAAGTGTTTCAAAGAACAGCTTTCTCCGTATTTACTGTCATTATTTAATGAAATACTGGAATCTAAATCCATGCCCCCTTCTATGTGCTAATATATCTCTGTTACCCAAATCAGGTAAAGACCCAGTTTTGGTGAGCAACTACCGTCCTTTAAGTTTGCTCAATTGTGACTCTAAGATTCTTGCTAAGACCTTGGCACTACGTTTGGAGAAGGTAGTCCCATCTATTGTCCATTTAGACCAAGTAGGCTTTATCCCAGGTCGTTTTTCAGATTATATTACATGCTGGTTCTGGTGAGTCTCCAGTCATTGCATCTAAATGGCCCCAGCATCCTCCAGTCTATCAAAGATGACATCATCAGATGGACAGCCTTACCACTGTCTCTATGGGGCAGAGTTGAAGTACTGAAAATAAATGTTTTACCAAGACTGATTTATATTATAACATCTATTCCTCTTAAATTTCCTCAAAGTTGGTTAAAGACATCAAATCTATTTTCATCCGATTCCTTTGGAATAATAAAAAACTAACTAAAAAATTAACTAGAAAAAGCACTCAGAGAGTGCAGACCTCCGCCAAGTACGTAGGTGATATTCCCTCCCCCTCTGCATCAGATTTTGCAGCATGCATCACAATTAGGTTATTTGCATCACTATCATTATTAGGTTATATATGCCTTCACTGTGGTGTATTTATTTCGTTTTTATTTTGTACCAACACAGAATATAATGTTTTTTTTATTTTTCACTTTCTTTTTTTCCAACACAGAACATTAATTTCAACTTTAGAATTACAGCAATATTTAGCAAGTAGAACAAGACGTGCTTTCTGGCCACCAGATGGCGCTATTTTCACCAATTTTAGAAATTGGAATTGCTGCTGAGGCTGTCAGACGATAGATTTTATTTATTATTTTATCCACTTTGCTTCAACCGATCACCACCAAAATATTATCATCTGTTCCTTGTCCCATTATCCACCTTTCCTGAAAATTGCATCAAAATCTGTTCTTAACTTTTTGAGTTATTTTGCAGACAAACAAACAAACAGACAAACAGACCAACGTTGGCGAAAACATAACCTCCTTGGCGGAGGTAATAATACCAAGATCAAGGGGGGGTCTGGGCGTCCCAGATATATATCAGTACTATCTTTTATATAATGCAAGGTACCCCCTAACTTGGACTTATAAATCTGATGTCCCAGTAGGCAGTTGGGAATGGCTGGAGAAAACGATTCTATCTTGTAATAGGAACATATTGACATCATTATGGTACTGCCCTAAACCTCCACCTCTTCTGGATAACATTATTATAAGGTTTTCATGCTCTGTTGTGAAGCAGCTGCACAGAAGATTTGGTATCGAGGGGCTCTCTCTCCTCCATCCTGTCCTGTCTGGTGTAATCCCATTGTATCAACTGGAATTCAATATCAACTTAAATTTTTAGTGATAACCTTCTATCTTTTAAACAAATTAAAAATCAGTTTGGTATTACAGACTCCTCTTTTTTAACATATGCACAAATATCATCCATTATAAATAGGAAATGTAAAAAGGGAGCTATTCCTGCATCATGCTCTGACTGGGATCAGCTTCTGAAGAAGGCAACCTTGTCAAAAGGCACAGTCTCTAATATTTATAGTTTAATGTTCAGAGCTGCTCCTAACGCATATTCTCCTGTCCAGCTGGCTTGGGAGCATGATCTTAATATATATCTTTAACTTCCTCTCAGTGGGATAGAATCTGGAGATCAGCTTTATACACTTATAAATGTGTTAGATTTAGGACTTTACGATATCAGATTCTGTGTAAAGCATATATTACCCTGGTTACATTATCTAAAATGGACAACGAATATCAAGATTCATGCTAGCACAATTGTGGAAATTGTGGTTCATATCTTCATCTGCTGTGGGACTGCCCTGCAGTCAAAACTCTCTGGACAGAAGTAATATCCCTAATGTCACAATGTTGATTTTCCAGTTTGTCCTGTAGCATGCCTGCTCAGTCAAAAACCGGACAATAGTTTTGGAATTTCTGTCTGGACATTGGGTTGCCTTACTACTAAAAGATTAATTATTTTAAACTAGAAAGTACGCAAACCAGCCTGCCCACAAACCAGCCATATCTAGACCTGTTGAATATGGAACGGGCAACTGGTCTGCTAAAAGACTTTGAGAGGGGCCTGGAGGACTACTGGGACATTGTCCGTAAAAGCCTTGTCTGATCATGTGTGGATGTGTAGTAACAACTGTGTGGAGAATCTGCTGTGTGGAGGTATTTCACCATATTTCCACTGCTGTTGCACAATTGTTTATTTCTGTTAAAAATAAATAGTTCATTATTGCTGTAAGAAAGGCCTATAGGTCAGGATCAGACCGAGAGCCCGCCCCCTCCACATTCACTCACTGCAGTGTGTTGTGAATGAGATTCCTGTCGGAGTGACAGAGAAGACGTCAGGCCACAGTCAAGTGGAAGTAGCTCCAAGACTGCATTCCGGGTTCAGAGACTGACATTTTATGTACATGTGTGCCTTTGGTGAAGCATGGTTGGATGTTTAGTTCATATTTTTCAGTTACCAACGATGTTAGCTAGCACATGGTTAGCTACATGACGGTGCATGGTTAGAGTCACGTTTAGCCATAGATTCATTCCGAGCCCAGTAGAGGGCAGCATTAGCCTATGTTATTGAGTAGACAGATGTTTCAATGTTATTTAGCATGCACTGTTATGTGCCATTAGTCATACTTGTGTGTAGATATTGTATACCTGTTGGTATTGCTATAGATCTGAATAGTAATTCATAGCTAAGTAATTCAGGGGACTCCTTGTATACGTTTTTTACATTTATAGCTTTAGCTTTATTCTGTTGATTCTAAGATATGTTTATTAGTAGGCTAATTTGAGATTCTTTATTTGTATTCCCATTTAGAACCACACACACTTATTCACTCACACAGTATGAGTTAGCCTACAGAAGTCCCACTCCATTCCCTATGCTCTGTCTACTGTGCTGCACTTTAAAGTTGGAGTAATAAATACCCCTAAATGAAGATCACCGGCCTCATCATTGTGTCCTGACCGACACCCAGGAGTGATATCTGCTTAAAGGGCCAGTGTGTAAAATGGGTTGAAAACAGTGACATCAGTGGTCAAATTCTAGATTGCAGGGCTCACTCGCTCACCCCTCCCGTCGGGTAAATGACGGTGGCCTCGTAGGGACAAAAAGCCTTGCGCACGACTTTTTCAGGAGTAGGTCTATCTAGCGACGAGGTGAATGTTTATTTAGACATCTAAGCCATGTTACGATATTGTAATGAATCCCTCACGAGCAGGAGATCAGAGGAGCGTTCGGGAAAAAGGCCCGTTTATTTGAGCACTCCAGAAACTCCGGAAACACTCCACTCCGTCCCAAACTCTGACTCTTCTAGCGTAACAGACACACTTCATAACTTTACACACATACTCGTTTACCATACTGAGTGGGGACCCCCCTCCCCTCTCTGCTCCGCCAATCTTCAGCCCGCACACTGACTGACAGCGTAGCCGGTAAACAGAGCTCAGCTGTTTATTTCAATTCAATTCAATTCAATTTTATTTATAAAGCCCAATATCACAAATCACAATTTGCCTCACAGGGCTTTACAGCATACGACATCCCTCTGTCCTTATGACCCTCGCAGCGGATAAGGAAAAACTCCCCAAAAAAACCCCTTTAACGGGAAAAAAAAACAGTAGAAA
>NC_065524.1:1115636-1125009 GCF_006386435.1 Epinephelus moara
CGTGTCAGCGTGGGTTCTCTCCGGGCACTCCAGCTTCCTCCCACAGTCCAAAGACATGCAGATTGGGGACTAGGTTAATTGATAGCTCTAAATTGTCCGTAGGTGTGAATGTGAGCGTGAATGGTTGTTTGTCTCTATGTGTCAGCCCTGCGATAGTCTGGCGANGGTTAATTGATAGCTCTAAATTGTCCGTAGGTGTGAATGTGAGCGTGAATGGTTGTTTGTCTCTATGTGTCAGCCCTGCGATAGTCTGGCGACCTGTCCAGGGTGTACCCTGCCTCTCGCCCAATGTCAGCTGGGATAGGCTCCAGCCCCCCCGCGACCCTCAAGAGGATGAAGCGGTTAGAAGATGAATGATGAATGAAGATTGTTATGGCTATGGTGAGTGTGGACCTGAGCTGCAACTGATCTTTCAAGTATTCTAGAGAGGAATTGTAAATTTGAAATTGGATGGAAGTTGCTCAAATTCTTAGGATCTGCACCAGGTTTCTTTAGTATTGGAGTTATAGCAGCAGTTTTGAGAGATGTGGGCACAAGACCAGAGGTAAGGGCGGAATGAACAATCACAGTTATTAAGGAGGAAGACGGAGTTTAACTAGGTTTGTCGGAAGAGGGTCTAACAGGCAGGTAGATGATTTGGATTTGCGAATCAGACCAGATATTTCAGCAACAGTTGGAAGTTTAAAACTAGATAGGGAAGGCACGGGGGGGAGCACAGAAAAGCAAATCAGGTGAACTGTAGTTGGTATTGTTAAATGTGGTCAGTTGCTGGTGAATATTTTCAATTTTGGCAGTAAAAATGTTCATAAACGGATGGAGTGTTGCCTTCACCTGACTGGATTAAATGTGGATAATGTGTTGATTTAGCTTTAGATAGAGCATCCTTTTAATGAAGTAAGTGGCTAGTGTACATGTCTTTATGCGCCACAAGGCCAGTTTTAGCACAAAGGCGTTCCAGGTATACCTGCCTGGTTTCTCCCTGTCCCTCTTCTATCTATTGCAATAA
The DNA here is from genome assembly GCF_006386435.1 of Epinephelus moara. Lineage (NCBI taxonomy): Eukaryota > Metazoa > Chordata > Actinopteri > Perciformes > Serranidae > Epinephelus > Epinephelus moara. The sequence continues at coordinate 1,116,643 of NC_065524.1, forward strand.
TATAGATAATAAATGTGGAAAGCAAAATTTATAATAGGATTAAGAATAATAATGGTGACATAGCTGTGGAAATTGATCGCAAAGTCACGTTTATGCTCTAGATATTTTTCTCAGCCAATTATATTCTCTTCTCACCTGTGAGAACCCTGCATGATCATCCTTGCTGGCCTCTGGTCCACTGTCTCCTCCCTGACCCTGATCTTTCTATTGTGGCAATAAAGATTAAAAAAATATGTGCAAAGCACAAGTTCTTATTAAGGAGGAGTGAGTTTATTCCTAGCATGAAACTAGCTAGCAAGCGATATAACATAGGTAACAATAACATTAGTATTCTTGTTAACTAGCTTAACTTGATACATTGGCATCTATTAATTAGTCATCATTTAGCTAACATTATCTACATGCAACAGCATTACTCAACTTACACGATTTGTTTGGAAGAAACTGTGCAAGGGCTTTTGCTTCTTGCTGGCTTGTTTGCTGAACATAGCGGCACTGTCCAACAGCACACCTCTCGTCTGTGTGCCATTGATTCTGATCACAACATGACAGCGTGTGTATGCGCCTGGCGCCGCCTACTCATGGTGTGTTTAAAGACGGCATGGAAAAACACGTTACCACATGTTAAAAACGAATTGAACGGTTGTAACGGCTGTAAAAAAAAAGTGCGGGGGACGGAGGGCACAGATACGGGAAATGCGGGGGACATGTCCCCTGTGCCCCCCCCCTCAAATTACGTCAGAGAGACACATTTTGTCATTAAGACTTACATTTTGTTTGAGCCCAAGGACCCAAATAGTCTATATTTGTATATTTTGGTCTACAAAAGCAATGCTTTCCAGTCAATGTGAATTACAATAGGCCTACTGCAGATCATCACAACACAAACTCGGACAAACTGATTGGCAGCTCTGGTGGGGGTGGCCAGGCAGGGTGGCCAATCATATTCCAGGGGTAGGCGGTGCCAGCCCCAGCCACCCCGGTGGCCGCACCCCTGCCTGTTAGAGCAGAGAAACACTGTCTGACCCATTCTTTACACTTTTGCTTTTTAGTACAGCGGATTAGCAGATAAATTGTGCACTTTTTGAAAAAAGCATGAAATTTACACCATAGTTAGTACATACCATAAAGTTTATTTTCAGATGTGGAGGGAAGTAAGATTTGACCTCTGAGGCCCGGGAACCAAACACAGTAGAAAAACATTTAAGGTGTCATTTCCAACTTAATTTAGGGTGCCCATTCAGTTGATGATTCTTTTGAAATCACCAGAATTCAAGAAAATGCATTTAGGTCAAAGTCATGGTCAAATTATGCAGACGGAGTGAGATAAAGGGTGCAAAAAGATAGTTTATTTCCAACATAATAACAGTAATGATAATGATCATTAAAAATGTATTTACTTACAATATTTCAGTAGGCCAACTATGCTTCTTATACTGAAACTTGCTTTGAAATCAGTAATAACACGTCTACATTTACATGCCAGCTATTAGCTCTCAAGCCTGTTTGATACCGACAGCACAGTATTGAACTAGGCTACTTTGCTATAACCATTAATTTAAAATAAATTCAGCTGTAGTCCTACTTCACACAAATTACCAAGCTGAACTCTCTAGAACATGCGCTGTTCAATCATTCAACTGACTTCAGCTCATGCATGTTCCAGACTGTCTTCTAGTTTAGCTAGCAGAATTATTTTGATCAGTGCCCGCCTTTTTTTTTTTAACCACAGAAGCTAGCTAGCTAACTAACTAGGGCAGACTCATTCCCGGCTACAATCAAATTCAATGTATTTGCATGTTAAGGCTTTACTCAAGTATACTTATGTTGGCGGTGTTTCCCAGATGGCTCTTAGCGCTAAGAGCTTCTTAAGAACGCCCTTAAGCCTCCCGTGAAAGAAAAACACATTTCCCAGATCGCTCTTAGCTTAAGAAGATCTTTTACTAAGAAGGAGCTGTAAGATCGAGCTGACCCACTCTTAACAGTCTTTTAAGTGACCAAACGCTCACAGATCCAGCCGCGTCAGGCAAATTAATATTACACTAAGCAAGGAGATGTTACAACAGTGCGCACCGTATATATTTTGATCTATTTTATACTTCAGATTTATATTGTTTAGCATTAATTGGTGACAGAAAAGAACGAATTTCATTCTGCAGGGAAAGCGTGTCCTTACTGTGCATATGACAATAAACACTTTGAATCTTGAATCTCTATATTTTATGAAGACCCTATGTGCGCTCAAAGCTGTGGCACAAGTTACGCACCGAAATCTGGCGGAAGAAAAATAAGAAGATGAAAAATAAGTATGAGGAATAACAAGTGTGTTCCTGCATGTGCTGTGCACATCAGGCACACAAATAAAATCAATCATCATGACTATCATTTATCATAATTTGTCCGCACATATCCCACATCTGCATGCACATATGACATCATTTACTGCATCCAAAAAATGTGTCAGGGCACAACAGAAACACATTCACCCACCAAACCTGCACCATTCAGATATCAGGCAACTGACAGGTGTAATTGAGCTCAGCTGGAACCTCATCAAGGGACGCTCCACCCTCTACTCTATATAAAGGCGTTGCCACATCACACGTGTGAGATACCATGGCTGCTTTACAGCATATTCTTGCTGCTAACCAACAGCGTCGCCGTATACGAAGCCAAACCGTTTATGTAAATGCATTTGTGCGTCAACACTTCAGCCCACTTGACGTGCTGTCAGACCGGGCTGTCCAAATGAAGTACTGGCTAAGATACAATGCCTCATCAACTAGTGTCTCTACACATCCGGAGGGCAACCCGGTGCAATTTGCCCTCAGCCCGGAGGTGCAGTGCCTGGCTGCGCTGCGTTTTTACGCAGTGGGGAGTTTCCTGGAGGTGGTGGGAGACGGCACCAGCCTCAGCAAGGCGTCTGTGATTTTTTGTTTAAATATAATATATTTCCAAATGATTCTCTTACCAAGACTACTTCTTATTTAGTTGTAGTCTTGTTTTCATCATGAAAATAGGTCATTAACAAATATTTATCATCTTAGTTTTTCATTAGAATTATTAGAACACACATACACAGCAGCAGGGAATTAGTGCGCAAGGTAGCAGCGCTGTGTGTGACTTATGCGCTGATTAAGTGGTGGGTGATCGATGTGCCTAACATCGATTGTTTCAGCACTGCGGTAGTGGACAGCTCCTGTTAAGAGCTTCTTAAAGAGCGATCTTAAGAGCGATCCTAAGAAGGGCATTAAGAACGCATCTGGGAAACACTCGTATCTTAGCGACCCTTCTTACCAAAGACGTTTCTTAACTGTGCTCTTAAGTCTTAAGATCGCTCTTAACTGGGAAATGCAGTCATTGTCTGTACATAGTCAGTCAGTTTACCTGGTAGGATATTTATGTCAGAAGTGCTCTCTGTCTCATCACTTGTGCATACTGTAGCCTACTCATCATGTTGCCTACTGACTACATCGCTACTGGCATTAGCTACTGATGCTCTACAGGGCCATCTGCTGATAATGATGTGCTTAGCAGGAAAAAATAACCACACATCCCAGTAAATGATAACTAATTACTGAATAACACATGAGAGAAAAAAGTAATTGAAATATGTTTTGGGGTTCATTAAAAAAAAAAAATTAAAAAAAGAGGGGGAAATGTTTTGGGGGTTTTTTAAGCAAATTTTTACCTTGACCTTGACCTAAATGTATTTTTTTGAATTCCATTGATCTCAAAAGAATCATTAACTGAATGGGCAACCTAAACTTAGTTGGAAATGACACCTTAAATGTTTTTCTACTGTGTTTGGTTCCAAAGTTAAGCATATTTGAATATTATTGGTGGCCATCTTGAATTTGACCTCTCCCGGGCCTCAGAGGTCAAATCTGACTTCCCTCCACGTCTGAAAATAAACCTTATGGTATGTACTAACTATGGTAGAAATTTTATGCTTTTTTCAAAAAGTGCACAATTCCTCATAATTTGAGAGCTTATCCGCTGTACTATTGGTGTTTTGGGTTTTGGAAAGGCAAAAAATACATAAATGCTCTCTTGTTTTAGCTGCATCACCTTCCAAACTCATTGTTTGTATACTACTCTGGCCCTTTTTATGCCTCTTCTGCTATCTACAAAGTCTTGTTAGGACATCCACACTGAAAAAAGTAAAACAAAGCTGTCATTCGTTTAATGTGATTTTTTTCATTCCAATAGTTGAAAAAATATTAGTTCACTCATTTAAACTAAACTTTCTAATTTATGTTTATGGTTGAATCTGTTTTTTTTTTTTTTACTTTACTATATTGTAAACTGACAGCGGGGCACCAAACTGAAATGTTTCATTTTGATCAAAGGATTTTTATTAGATTGAGTATGATTTGCGCATGCGCAGTCTTTAAACTTCAGGCGGTAAATGTATTTCCGCCTCAAACGGTCCTGCATTTCGGATTTGGACAGAAGAAGCCAACGTTGACACTGGTAAGGAAAATAAAGAACTTTGCATTCTGGTAACGTTAAAGATAGTCGAAGTCATTTCGGTTTCTAAGCATGTATTATTCTGTCCTTGACTGGACGTTGTTTTCAGTCCTCTGGGCCGACACACTGTATCTTTAAGTGAGTCCGGAGAGAGCAGAGCCGGCCAGGCAGACGGTGGATAAGGTTGGGAGATGAGGAGCTGCCGCGGAGAGGTAAAATTTTCACTCAGATAAAATAGAAAGACGTCATAAAACGTTGTTAAATCATGGTAACACGGTAACAGCCTGTACATGGTGTGAAGCTTGTATGAGTATGAGTGTATGCGTGTGTGGGCACTGAAACACATGCTGCCATGAGTTACTAAACTAAGCTAAGCTAGCGAGAGCTAACGTTACGGCTAATAAAAGTAACGTCAAAGGGATACGCCAACATTTGTTTTGTTTGCGTGTCTTGCCTCACTCCCGAGTCCATGACAAGCAGATAGATACCATTCTTTCGACTGTACGTGCAGTAACAAGGGAGAGACGGGCAGAGCTCGCCAACTAATTAGCTTAGCTCAAATGCTAGGAGTCAGCAGGAAGCATTAGCCTGCCTCTGCCACAGTCATCAGATAAACTCTTCAGCAACTCTACACACAGGACCGTTTAGAGTTGCTGAAGAGTTTATCTGATGACTGTGGCAGAGGCAGATTAATGCTTCCCGTTGACTGAGCTAAGCTAATTAGCAGTTGGCGAGCTCTGCCCATCTCTCCCTTGTTACTAACAAGGGATCCTCTTCAACTTGTGGTAAGACTAGAGACTAGAGACTTGTGGTAAGTTCTATACTATCATGAAGGCATTTGTGATAATTAGATCACCCTCCTAAAACCCTCCACATCAACCAGTGGAGAGTGATAAACAGGTATACAGATCATTTTGGGATGGACTTCTCTTTAAAAGAAATGCTATTCTCTCAAAAGAATGTGCAATTTCTTTGATTTTGTATGTTGACGACTATGAAATATTCAATCCCCTTGGTACATCACGTAAAAAACATAAAATCTGTGCTTTGTATTGGATTTTAGGCAATCTGCCACCTGGTTGTTACTCCTTGTTGTCCTCTATCCATTTGGCTGCATTGATCAATAGCAATGATGTCAATGTGTATGGTTATGAAAAAGTGTTAGAGCCTTTGATTACTGATCTCATAACACTGGAACAACATGGGATTTTTGTTGATAAGTTGGGGAAAACTTTGAAGGGCACATTGCAGTGTGTTGTTGCAGACAACCTTGGCGCACACAGTATTGCTGAGTTTTTCTGGCAGATATTTTTGCAGGTTTTGTACGGCAGATAGGTTAGAAATTCAGGCCAAGGAAGTTGGAGCTGGAGATTTCTCTCTGAGAACTGAGGAGATTCACACAAATCATCTGAAAACCCTTGAAGAAGATTCTTTGAACAACTGTTATGGTGTTAAGAGGAAATGTGTTCTGTCAGAAAAACTTACCAATTTCACTGTTCCTAGTGGTTTCCCTCCAGATATTGTCCACGATTTATTCGTGGGAATAGTTCCTGTTGAAATATCTCTCTGTCTGACTGTATTCATTTCCAAAAAGTATTTTACTTTGGATGCTTTGAACAAGGCGATTGAAGATTTTCCCTTTAAATGGACTGATAAAACAAATCGGCCCCACTCTGTTCCACTGACCTATGCATCCAGGAAAACAATTGGTGGAAACGCACATGAAAACTGGTGTTTAATAAGATTTTTTCCACTACTACTTGGACAGAAAGTGCCCATTGATGAACCAGCCTGGAAACTCCTTGTTTCCAGTTCAGACTCCGGAATCAATTGCATATTTGAACTTTAAGATCTCTGAGCGGGTGGCACGGTGGTGTGGTGGTTAGCACTGTCGCCTCACAGCAAGAGGGTTGCCGGTTCGATCCCGGGTGTGGGAGCCCTTCTGTGCGGAGTTTGCATGTTCTCCCCGTGTCAGCGTGGGTTCTCTCCGGGCACTCCGGCTTCCTCCCACAGTCCAAAGACATGCAGATTGGGGACTAGGTTAATTGATAACTCTAAATTGTCCATAGGTGTGAATGTGAGTGTGAATGGTTGTTTGTCTCTATGTGTCAGCCCTGCGATAGTCTGGCGGCCTGTCCAGGGTGTACCCTGCCTCTCGCCCAATGTCAGCTGGGATAGGCTCCAGCCCCCCCGCGACCCTCAAGAGGATGAAGCGGTTAGAAGATGAATGAATGAATGAATGAAGATCTCTGAGCACAGAGTTAGATTTAAGGAGGTTTTCCCAGAGTTAAACTTTCTGCCTAAACACCATTTCTTAGAGCATTTTCCTCAGTTAATCTGTGAGTTTGGACCGTTAGTTGCATTATGGACCATGCGCTTCGACGCGAAGCACAGCTTCTTCAAAAGAGTTGTGCGGCATACAACCTGCTTCAAAAATGTGCTTCTGTCCTTAGCACAAAGACATCAGTTTCTCATGGCACATCACCTTCACATGTGCAGCTTTCCTAAATCCCCCCTGGAGGTAGCAAATGTGTCAACTCTTCCAATTGATGTTTTAAAAGAGGACATTGCATTTGCTCTTAAGCAGAGGCACCCGGAGTTGGATGGTGTGTGCTTGGCTAAAAATGCAATGTACAGTGGCCTGAACTACAGGAATGGAATGGCTCATTGGCAGGGCTGCCTGAATTTACGGAAATAATCCAGATGATTGTTGTCAAGGATAAACTGCTTTTCATCATCAGAGCTCTGAGTGCATGGTACTGGGAACATTACAGAGCCTATGAACTGAAAACGTGTCCTACGAAGAAGGTGGAACTGGTTGACCCAAATGAACTGGCAGATCCATACCCATTGGCTGACTACACAATTGGGGGAATGTGGCTGATAACTCGCAAAAGATACATATCTGTCTTAAAGTGCAACACAACAAAACATTCATTTTAATATTTTAAAGGTCCCATATTATGCTTATTTCAGCTCTATATTTTATTCTTGGTCTCCATTAGAGTATCTTTTCATGACTCACAGTTAAAAAACAACTCCTTATTTATGATCTTATACTTTTATGCTACCCCTCAGTTAAGATTGTCTGAAACAGGCTGTTTTAGCTAAGACCTGCCCCCTGATGGTCTTCACTTTCTCAGAAGATGGGAAGACATAAAGACTTGTGTTGGTTCTTCCAGCTAACAAAAGAACAATTTCATTCAGTAGGTTTTCAGTGGGCAGGAAGAGTCAGCCTGCTGAAGGGCTGGAGGAGGAGGTCTATGTTCAACAGATTCCTTTATAACATAACGGGAGCCAAATCTAATGTACACATTTACTCGGAGATGAAGCAGGAAAAATATGAAAAAGTGCATTTTGCATAATGTCACCTTTAGTTTAATTTCGAAAATATTAAGGATTACATTAAAATGTATTTTTAAAATTAATGCTAAAAAGCAACTAACTAATTTCTCGCTCACTCTCTCTCACAGAGCACCAGATTTCACACCTGTTCGATTGCTGGTCATGTTGAATGAAGACAACAGCGTAAGAATGGAGCTACGCAAGGGGATTCCCAATTCACTGGAAGAGCTTATCAATGAGGTCAAGAATGCATGTGGATTAGAGGGATACATAAGGCTGCAGTACAAGGACACTGATTTTGGTAACATATTTGTGAATCTGACTTCTACAACTGTAATTAAGGCTCTGACAATTCTCAAAGTTGTCCAATTAGACCCCGAGTCCACAACTGTTACCTTGTACCCAGTTGATCCTACAGTCAGTAGCATCCCTTTTGGACTGGACAGTGATGACTCCTCAGTGTCTGCACATACAGATGACACAATACTGCTTAGCAGCCCTTCCTCAGACTCACTAAGAACACAGCAGTGGCCAAAATTGTTCCCAATC
>NC_065524.1:1125509-1142292 GCF_006386435.1 Epinephelus moara
GCATGTTCATAGCTCTTCTATGTCAGACTTTTTTAAAAAAGTTGAAGGGCAAGCTTTCTGAGGTAAACATACCACAAACTGAGATAGAAATTATCATTCACGATCTCTCTAAAGAGGATCTCCTCACAATATACAACGAAGGAATACTCAGATCTGACAAAACAAGGAAAACATTTTACAAGCAGTATTTTGACTATGTTGAACCCACCCAGATTTATCTGGGAACTGATGCTGCTGGAAAGGAACGCTTTTGTCAGTACATTTCCATCAAGGAGACATTAAAATCCCTCCCCAGACAGTCAAGTGTTAGAGAGCAGTATCACCAATCCAAAAATCATACCTCTACTAACATGGTTGTAGAGGACGTGGCAGATGGAAGAAATGTCAAAGAAAATGCTCTGTTAAAAGACATCCCTTCTTCATTGTCCATCATCCTTTACCAGGATGCATTTGAGGTTGTGAATCCTCTTGGCTCAGGGAAGAAAAAACATAAAGTTTTGGGAGTTTACATGAGTCTTGGTGAGGTCCAGCCACACAATCGCTCTTCGGTTGATCCCATGCCGTTGGTGTTGCTGTGCAGAGAAAATGACTTCAAGACTTTTGGTCAGGAGAAAGTCTTCTCAAGCATTATCACTGACCTTAAAGATCTAGAAGATACAGGGATTGAGACAGATGATGAATACCCTTAAAGCAACCTTAATTTCCATTTGGGGAGATAATCTTGGCTCACACTGTTTAGGTGGCTTCACGGAAAACTTAAGTTGCAGTACACATTTTTGTAGATACTGCTTGATTGAAAGAAGTGACTTTGAAAAGACATCACTAAAGCTTGGCCCAAAAAGAACAATCAGTGATCACAAAGAGAGTGTACAACAGCTATCCACCACTGGCCAGGACATGGTACAGGGGGTAAAGTTTGACTCACCCTTCAATTCGCTGAAATATTTTCATGTCTGCACTGGGCTTCCCCCATGTTTGGGTCATGATTTATTTGAAGGTGTAGTCTCTAATGATTTGGCATTGTATATTAGTCATTTAGTGAAACAGGAAAAGCATTTCACTTATGCTCAACTAAACAGGTCAACTGCACAGTTTAAATACTCAGGAAATGATAGTCTCAGTAAACCATGTGAGGTTAAGGAGTGTGGCAAAAAACTTGCTGGTTCTGCAGCACAGAACTGGTGTCTGTTGCGACTGTTGCCATTGTTGGTTGGTGACAGGATAAAAAATCCCATGGACAGTCAGGTGTGGCAACTGTGTCTACAGCTCAAGGAAATGGTTGAGCTCATATGTGCTCCCAAAATCCATCATGACCAGATTGCATACCTTAAGATAATAACTGAGGAGTATGTGCATTTAAGACACACAATCTTCCTTAATCACTCACTCAAGCCCAAGCATCACTATTTGCTTCACTATAGTGACCTCTTTTTGTATTTTGGGCCACTTATTCGTTTGTGGACTCTCAGGTTTGAGAGTAAACATTCATATTTTAAGGAATGCGCCCGAAAACTGCACAACTTTGTTCACCTTTGTAAAACACTGGCAGAAAGGCACCAGTTGCTTCAGGCGTACCTCAGCAGTGGATCATTGTTTGCCCCAGCAGTTCAAGCAGTTGGTGAAACTAGTGAATATGATGAGCAGTTGTGCAATGGTCTTATTCAGGAGTCTGTCAGGACAGCTGGCTTGACAAAAGAAACCACGTCAGAGGTATCAGCAGTAGTTTACAAAGGAACAAAGTATAGCAAAGGGCTTGTTGTTGCGATGGGTCATAATGAACATGGCCACATCTTTGGAAAAATCTCAGTGATCCTCATCAGTCACAAACAAGTACACTTTGTTTTGGACATGCTTCAGTCTGTGTTACTGATCGATCTTGGACTTCACTGCCTACACAATTCTGAAAAAAGATTCATATGTGTTCAAGCAGACAGTTTGTGTGATTACTACCCTCTGCCAGTGTATAACGCTTCAGGCTTGACCGTTGTATCTTTGCATCATTCAATATCCTCCTCTTAAATCATTGCAGATATGGATGATGGCAGCCTACAGCAGGAAAATAACCTGGCATTACCTGAACTGCATGAAGAGACAGCAAGGACACTTACTGAGCACCTAAGAGACATTATCGGTGTCAGAAACAGAGAAGATCTCCTGTTTGTTGAGCCTGACGACATTAAGTCTTTCCTGACGCCAATACAAAGTCGAAGACTCATTCAAGTATTCAGAAAAGGTGAGAATACATTGGTGTCATAAATGGTAGAAGACCTGTCTTGAAAATAGTTGGACATGAGTTATTTTGAGAGGTATTTTAAAATTGTACTTCATATATCAATTCATAGATCATAAAAGAAAAAAAAATCTTGAAACTAGCTTTCATTGCCAAGGGTATTATTTCTCCAAACACTCTTGATTTTGTTTCTCATATAAACTTCAGAGCTTACACTTAATACTCAATAAATATTCCATCTGTACATAGTTAATGTGGAATTATTCTGGTGTGTGTGTGTGTGTGTGTGTGTGTGTGTGTGTGTGTGTGTGTGTGTGTGTGTATTCAGATGACCAAGTGGAGTCAGATTCTTCAAACCACCCAAAGGAACCTGAAACCAACTGTCCACCAACTGTGCTCGTGTCACTAGAGGGTTATTCACTCCATTCTGCACAAACATCAGGTCAACTCCCTTCCACACAACCAAATGCAAGCAACGCCTCCTGGATCAGCAGTTTTTCAGTTCCATGGGAGAAGATGCCGACGAGACTCACAGGCCATGGCAAGAGGTGGAATGGCTCCCCAGAAGACAGGAGAATAATGATTAGGACTGTTGTGGAAGCAGTGCGAGTACACTGCCCCAACCCTAACAGAGCTGCTTGTGCGGAGGTAGCCAGAGCTATTGTATCTAAGTATCCCGCTATCTTTGCGGATAAGACTGCAGACGGTGAGCAGTTAGGCTGCGGTTATTATTCCCTACTCAAACAGCTTAAAACGAGAGTTGAACATGTAAACAGAGACAATGGCAGCAGCAGAATCCGACAGCCAAGGAAAAGGCCTACCAGTGAAAACAATGGTGGTGATGCTGCCATCAAAAGGGGGAGATCTGAACTTGATAGCTATGGTTGCATCAACTGGCAACCCACAACTCTACCAGAAGGAGAAACGGCAGAAACCTTGGAGACAAAAAGACAGACTATGTCAACTGTCTTCAGATCAGCAGGACCTCAAGCTATTGAGACGACAGATGTAAATGAATTTATGTCATTGACTTATACTTACCAGAGGCACATGCTAAATTCTTGGCCTGCCCCCACCTTATGTGAGATTCAAGAGCATTGGCCATTTCTTTTTACTAAAAGAGGCCTCTGCACTCACTTCCACACACTCACAGATATTGAGGTAGACACACGCCTCAGTGAAGCTCTTCTTATGAAGGGAAGGAGAATTTGGAACTTCTTTCAAAGCCAGAGACTTAAGTGGAACAAGGAGACTGAACATCTGCTACGTGAGTGCGACAGCGCAGAGTTGAACCACCACCAGATTGCCATAACAGCCATCCTTCTACTGATGAAGTACTTCCAAGAAAAAGGGGACTCAATCTTCATCTTGGCTGATGTAATTATCTTTCAAATTTTACACATTCACTCTCAACATAAAACACACATCTTAAAGGAGAAATATTTAAATTATTTAGGGTATCATCATTCAAATCACTTCCTTTTGTATTTTAAAGGCATCTTCCACCAAGATGTCTGTTGAGAGAGAGATGACCTTACCCACCACACCAAGGGTAATCGTGCTTGGTAAGTAAATATTTTCTATCATATTGTAATAATTTTTTGTAGAAATCTGTAATTATTGTGGTATTCTATATTTTTACCCACAACAGTTAACCTGACAGGGGGTTGTCTGTTTTACATTGTACAATGTTACGACCGGCTTTCAAGCTGCAACAAAAAAAAAAAGGGAGATGCGCACGCACTGATCAAAATTTAACAAAAGTATTTATTAAATAAAGGCTGAAGAAGGAATGGGGTGTGAGTATCAGTATCAGTAGTGTGTGTAAGGGTGTGAGTGCTGTGAACAATGTATGGTGTGTGTTGTATGTGCGACAACATAAGCTAACAAAAGCAAAAAGGGGAACAAAGGTCTGCTGTGGTGGAAAGTCAAAGAGAGAGTGGCGCCCGGGTAGGTGGGTCCATTTATCCTGCAGGTGCACCAGCCAGGTGCACCTGGTTGGCAATCAGGCACCAATTAGTCCTGCAACAGAGAGCACAACCAGTACACAGGAAACAGGGCCACAAGGCCACAAGGCCGTAACACCCCCCCCCCCCCCCCATAAAGTCAGGGTCCCAAAGGGAACCCTGGCGCCCAGTCAGCCACCCCATAAAACAATTAAATATAAAACATACCAATATTGTAATCACATAATATAATGCTAAAGGAAAAAAAACAAAAAAAAACACCTCACCGCTTACGTGGCCACATCAGCCCACCGCCTCTCCACTCCGTCCTCAGCAACTGATATCCTGAAGCCAAATTTAAGAGTTAAGAGGGAGAGGAAGAGGAAGAGGAAGAAGGGACACAGCAGAGGTTAAATTAATATACATAACACAAAATTAATGGCAAGGAGCCCAAGACAACGCGTCCGCCACTACATTGTCCCGTCCCCTGATATGGCAAATGTCCAAACTATAGGACTGCAACATCAGTGCCCAACGAATCAGCCGCTGATTTGGACACTGCAAAGAGTCCCAAAAAACGCATCAGTTCCTTTTTAGTTGCCGGAGGAGCATAACCATCAATCGCTTGGACCTTTGCACGCACAGGACACACCTTGCCTTGCCCCACAACACGACCCAAGTAAGAAACAGTAGCTTTCGCAAACTCGCACTTGGCCAGGTTAACCGTCAAATGAGCATGAGTCAAACGGACAAACAGCCTTTCAATGCGGTCAAGATGAACATCCCACTCATCAGAATAGATAACCACATCGTCAAAGTACACCGAGCAACCTTCCAGGTCTCCAACAACCTCAAACCAAAAGGCATCACCTGATAAGAAAACAACCCTGTGGGTGTAACAAATGCAGCAATCTCTCGCGCCCTCTCCGACAATGGAACCTGCCAGTAGCCTTTCAGCAGATCGAACTTGCTGACAAATTTAGCTGACCCCACCTGGTCAATGCAGTCTTCCATCCTAGGAAGAGGAAAACAGTCTGGTTTTGTGACATTATTAACTTTACGAAAGTCAGTACAAAATCTGGGTGTGTTGTCTGACTTTGGCACAAGCAAGCAAGGTGAAGCCCAACTAGAACCTGATGGCTCTGCAATATCATTCTCCAACATGTATTTAACCTCAGCATCAAGGAACCTACGTTTCTCTGGGTGGACACGATAAAACCTCTGCTTGATAGGCTTAGAATCTCCAATGTCTATGTCATGCTCAATTAAATGTGTGCGAGTAGGTGTATCACCAAACAAACATGGAAAACCTTTAATCAAACCAGCTAGTTGGTTGCGTTTGGAAACATCCAAATGGCTGAGCAAACCATCCAAGTTCCTCAGAGACTCCGAATTTTTCAACCGACCATAAAGTATGGCCTCGTCAGGGCCCGACACCTCATCCCCCCCCTTGCTCTGCCGCAACAACAGGGGACGCAGACACTGACAAACAGGCAGGGTGGACATCTAATACCTGCTCCTGAGCAGCTAACTGGCCCGTACGGGCATGATACGGTTTCAACAAGTTAACATGACAGAGCTGAGTGGAGGACCTACGGTTAGGAGTAGCAATCACATAGTTCCGATCTGAAACCTTCTTCACCACAGTATATGGACCAGAAAACTTTGCCTGAAATGAAGATGTCACAATAGGCAACAGAGCAAGCACCTGGTCTCCAGGGAGAAAGACACGATTTTCAACCTGCCGATCATAAAGTTTTTTCATCTTGCCCTGTGCAGAAGACAACTTGCCCTTAGCCGCCTCCTGGGCTTTATACAGCCTGTACCTAAAGCCATTAACATACTCCAGAAGGTTTCTATGTGGTTCTACCTCCTTCCAATTATCCTGCAAAAGTGCCAATGGGCCCCGCACCTTATGCCCAAACACCAGGTCATTGGGGCTGAACCCTGTACTCTCCTGGACAACCTCCCTAGCAGCCAGTAACAGCCATGGCAAGCCTTCCTCCCAGTCACCCTTCAGCTGAACACAATATGCACGCAACATAGATTTAAGTGTCTGGTGAAAACGTTCCAGGACACCTTGGCTCTGAGCATGGTACGCAGATGCCCGATTATGCTGAACGTGCAACTGCTTCAAAATCTGGGAAAACAAATGGGATGAAAAGTTTGACCCTTGGTCTGACTGTATGACTCTGGGAACACCAAAGATGGACATAAACTGTGTTAAAGCACGCACCACAGACCTAGCTGTGATCGTGCGCAGAGGGTACGCAGCAGGATACCTTGTACTTTGGCACATCAGTTAACAAGTAACTAGCACCTGATTTAGAAGGAGGCAAGGGCCCCACACAGTCTATTACCAAATGCTCAAAAGGCTGGGCTATAGCTGGTATTGGAAACAATGGCACAGGCTTCAAGCTCTGGTTCGGCTTGCTGGTAAGCTGGCATGTATGGCATGACTTTATGTATGCTGACACATCTCTTTTCAAACGTGGCCAAAAGAAATACCATAAAATACGGTCATACGTCTTCCTGACGCCCAAATGACCGGACTCATCATGGGAAACCTGCAACACCAAACTGAGAAACTTAGAAGGCACAACAACTTGGTAAAGAGGATCACCAACAAAGTCTTCCCGCTGAGGTACCCACTTTCTCATCAATACATCATTCTCAACGAAATAACACTGAGCGTGGTTTTTCATCTCACCAACAGGAAGAGCCATCTCCAGCAAAGCCCCCAGGGACTCATCAGCCTGCTGATCCTTCACCAACTCACTGTGGGAAACAGACCAGGGAACATCAGGACATATCACATCATTGTGCTCAGGAGTATCAACTTTCACAGTGGACTTTGACTGTGCATGCGTCACAGCGCACGCGGCAAACACATCAGGGAACTCTGTCTCACTTTTGTCAGGGCCACTGCTAACCAGGGGCTCTGGTGCCACAATAGCAGGAGGTGGACCATCANTCAACTTTCACAGTGGACTTTGACTGCGCACGCGTCACAGCGCATGCGGCAAACACATCAGGGAACTCTGCCTCACTTTTGTCAGGGCCACTGCTAACCAGGGGCTCTGGTGCCACAATAGCAGGAGGTGGACCATCAGCCCACACCCGACTCCCGCAAATATCATTACCCAAAATCATCGTGACCCCATCCAAGGGCAGAGCCGGATGCACACCAACTGTCACTTCCCCCTGAAACAGATCACAGGACATCATCATTTTATGCAGTGGTACATTAAGAACCCTTAACCCCATACCAAGTACAGGAATGAAAGACCCAATGTACGTGTCATCTGAAAATGGTAAGGCTGATGCTAAAATGAACGAATCAAAAGCAGAAGTGTCGCGCAATATTTTTATTCGCACCTTCTCCTCGCTACCTACCAAAGACACAGAACCTTCACTCATGAAAGGCTCAAAAGACTTTAGCTCTGCACATGACACATGTAGCTGTGCCTCACAACCTGACCACTGTTCAGTAACAGGTGCAACAAACATAGCTGGCTTGGGGCTAGCACTAGGTCCAGTCTGCTTAGACCTGGGCTTCAAAGCAAAACAATCACGCCTCCAGTGCCCTCGTTTATGACAATAATCACAAATTTTGTCAGCCCCACCAAAACCACGGTCATTCTTCTGCTGCAGTTCCTCTTGTCTCCCTGAACTAGCAGACCAAGCACCTCCAGCCCAGGAGTTGTCCCTATGCCCGCTGCCACCGCGAGCAACAAAACCATCCCCACCATGCACAAGAACATAATCGTCAGCCAAAGAAGCGGCCTCAGCTGCCTTCTTGACCTTCCACTCACTGATATAAGTTGCTATACGCTCTGGCACAGAGTTTTTAAACTGCTCCAGAATAATTAAATCACGGAGAGCCTCACAAGAATCAACCTCCGCTGCACTACACCAGCGATCAAAATGAGCGGACAAATCACGAGCAAACTCTAAATGAGACTTGTCACCTTTCTTCCAACTCCTAAACCGCTGGCGGTATGCCTCGGGCACCAGCTCATACGCCTTGAGAACAGCAGCTTTCACTGAAACATAACTTGTACTTTCCCTGTTACTCAAAGAAGAATAAGCCTCCTGAGCTCTGCCAGTCAACACACACTGCAGCATCAGTGTGCGCGTGGAGTCAGACCACCCGCGAGCATCAGCCAAGCGCTCAAACATCACAAAAAAGATGTCTGGATCTCTTTCATTAAATTTAGGAACAAGCCTCAATTCACTCAAAACATTAGCTGAACTCCTCGAAGCCTCAACTGACACAGAGGGATCGCCAGACAATGAATCAGCTGTCGTCTTTCCCTCATCAATCAACCGCAGTTTCTGGCAAATCAATCCTGGCAAACTCAGTCTCCTGCTTTATCTTCTCCAAAGACAACATCCTCTCTGTTTCCAACTTCATCAATTCCTTCTGCTGCTCGAAGGACAAACTAGCACCAGGACCCCGTATAGGCGGAGACGGGCCCCCATCAACTACAGAAGCAGCAGCAGCAGCAGCCTCCTCTGAACCCAACACTTTCATTTTAAACAAGTGAACCTTCAAATTCGCCTTCACTGTCTCCTTAACGCGTTTATCACCAACATCCAGCTCATAGTAGTCGGCTATCCTGACTAACTGGTCCTTTGTACACCCGTCTAACCACTGCTCAGACGGCTCCTTTAGAAACGCATTTACAACTTCATCCATTTTTAACACTTGGGTAACAGCTGGAAAACAAAAAGAAATGCAATATGTTAAACCCGCCTGTGCGCCCTGGAGGACTGATCAGCCTCCACACGGAGTTTCCCCGCTAACTAACTACCTAACCAAAAAGCTTGCTACCTAACTCCCCCCTAGTCTTCATGAGGCGTAGTGACGGGTACTTATGCACTAGAGCCCGCTGGCCCAAGAGAAGCGACCAGAAAACTGGCAACGAGCAAATTTAGGGAAAAGGGAAAAGGAAGCTCTCAACCGCTGTACCCCAACGCTAACAACCCCCACCGACGAAACCCAAAGGGGAGACGCCGCTTAACCTACCAGGGAAAACTCCGACAGGTAATGCACACACAAACAGATTAACACTCACCTTCCTATGCTTCCAACAACCCACGGATTAAAGAGAACAGCTTACCAACCACTACGGGTTACCACAAACACCACAGCAAAACACATGCGTGCCAAACTCTGCATCTCCCAGAGCGCAACAATCTCACCATATAAGGCAACATACGTCACCGCAAACCGAGGAAAACCCCTCGAACTCGCCGTCCCGTATACACATGAAAGTTTTATCTTACCAAAGGAGTTCCCCATGTGCAGCCACATAACCGGGCTAACACAGCTCCCATGCGAACACCGCGCTCGACCAGACTAAATTTAGCCAAAATAACACTAACAAACAAATTTCAAAAAACCCAAAAAATGCCTGGCCCTTACTTCAATTTAGACGAGCCCCCATTTTGTTACGACCGGCCCTTACTTCAATTTAGACGAGCCCCCATTTTGTTACGACCGGCTCTCAAGCCGCAACAAAAAAAAAGGGAGATGTGCACGCACTGATCAAAATTTAACAAAAGTATTTATTAAATAAAGGCTGAAGAAGGAATGGGGTGTGAGTATCAGTATCAGTGGTGTGTGTAAGGGTGTGAGTGCTGTGAACAATGTATGGTGTGTGTTGTATGTGCGACAACATAAGCAAAAAGGGGAACAAAGGTCTGCTGTGGTGGAAAGTCAAAGAGAGAGTGGCGCCCGGGTAGGTGGGTCCATTTATCCTGCAGGTGCACCAGCCAGGTGCACCTGGTTGGCAATCAGGCACCAATTAGTCCTGCAACAGAGAGCACAACCAGTACACAGGAAACAGGGCCACAAGGCCACAAGGCCGTAACATACAAAAATAGGATACACACACAGTTTGCTGCTGTTTCTCTTATTATTTATTATACATGATTACCAACAGGAAAAAACAGCCTAACGTTTCGGCACAGGCCTAAAGGCCGAAAAGTTAGGCTGTTTTTTCATGTTATCTGTCATCATTTTCATCATATAATAAATAATAAGAGAAACAGCAGCAAACTGTGTGTGGATCCTATTTTTGTACAGTGTGAGGCCTGCTATCTGTGGACTGATCCAGCACCCGTGTGGAAACAATTATTTGTAAGGGTGAGCACATTGTCCTATTGAACTATGTCTGTTTTAGGAAATAGTTTGGTGTCTGCAACCCGGTGGATGGTCAGTATGGAGGGCAAGGTATTTTACGAGCCTGAGCAGCTGCATGACTTTGCCAGCGCCCTTGCTGTCTTCTTTGCGTCGTACTACGTCTTCAACCTGGAGTATCAGGAGTCAGCGTCCACCACGCTGAAGATGATACAGAGGTAAGTACTTGACACCATAAACCATTTAAGAATGGAAACTAATGCGTGACAGCATGACTGCAGATGAAGAAACATATAGGTGATTGCTGTACTGTATGTCTTCATTTTAAAATTAAATTTTTCTGTTAAAAGATTCTTTGTGAGGATCAACCCAGACGTGGGTACAAAATGCCCTGCCAAACTCGGTACGAGCCGCAAGACAGGAAGTGTTGTCAAGAGAAAAGTGGCAAGCATCAGAGACAAACGGGTGTATAACCTTAGGAAAATGAATATTGATCATGTGTCTCTGACAGGTGGCGATAAAGATCATTGATAAGACTCAGCTGAACCCGACCATCCTGCAGAAGGTGAGAAACTCAACAACTCAGCTGTTCAGATCATTGATTAGTTTGGTTTTCCAGCAGCACTGAGTGACTGCTTTCATATTAACTGCTGTCCAGTAACAGCCAGTAAACACTGGCTTTAAAGACAGAGAAACAAACATGATATTATAGTTCATTAACTGAGTTTCTTACAGAGCAAACGTGTTACACATACTACACACTGTTAATGTTTTCTGATAATGTGGTCTTTGCTGTTTGGCATTTAATTTATGTTCATGTTGGTGGATATGTTCTGTTTTGAGAACAAAGTTAAATGTTGCAAAAAGGTTGTAAAAATGTAAAAAAAAAAAAAAAGAAGAAGAAGAAAAGGAAAAGAAAGTTGCTTTTAAGCTATTGAAAGTGTATGAAACCCATGACAGAAACAGTCACATTCTGTGTTACTTATCAATGAAATTCTAGTGAAAATTTACTGGGGACCCCCTGATAACTATTATTTTCTTTTTTATGATTTTTTTTTTTTTTTGACTGACAGACAGGTGACTGACAGACAGAATAATTCATTCATTCATTCAATGTTCATGTTGGTGGATATGTTCTGTTTTGAGAACAAAGTTAAATGTTCCAAAAATGTTTTTTTTAAAAAGGAAAAGAAAGTTGCTTTTAAGCTTTCAAGTGTTTATTATTGAAAGTGTATGAAACCCATGACAGAAACAGTCATATTCTGTGTTACTTATCAATGAAATTCTAGGGAAAATTTACTGGGGACCCCCTGATTATTATTATTTTTTATGATTTTTTTTTTTTGACTGACAGACAGATGACAGACAGACAGGTGACTGACAGACAGACAGGTGAGAGACAGACGGACAGACAGACAGACGGACGGACAGACAGACAGACAGACAGACAGACAGACAGACAGACAGACAGACAGACAGACAGGGGACTGATAGACAGATGACAGACAGACAGCTGACAGACAGACAGACAGGGGACTGACAGACAGACAGACAGACTGACAGACTGACAGGCAGACAGGGGACTGACAGACAGACAGGGGACTGACAGACAGACAGGTGACAGAAAGGCAGGTGACAGACAGACAGACAGACAATAATTTATGTTCATGTTGGTGGATATGTTCTGTTTTGAGAACAAAGTTAAATGTTGTTAAAAGGTTGTAAGAAAAAAACGTTGCTTTTAAGCTTTCAAATGTTTATTATAGAAAGTGTATGACACCCATGACAGAAACAGTCACATCCTGTCATTGTGTAACTTGAAATGAAATGAAATGCATGAAATTCTAGTAAAAATAATTTGCTGGGGACCCCTGAAACCCCTTCAAGGACCCACTATGTCTTTATTTAGTTTTTATAGCCTTTTGCTACCTTATTGTTGGCACTTAAATGATGCTCATGTGCTCATATTGGTGCATGTGTACAATTGTACAAAATTTGTCATGTCCTGTGGTGTGTTCCATTTATTTTGGTTTGTGACATTGTTTTTATGCCATTGAAAATTGATTTAATTGTTAAAAATCTGTTGACAATAAATGCCTGTTTTATTCACTATTCTCAGACTAATTCTTATTTTATTAAATTATATTGTTTATAGTAAAATGTTCTTATATTGAATATGGTAAACCTAAACCTATGGTAATACACCGCAATATTAATGTATTATGCTGTAAAACACAATTACAGTATAGACAAGTTATACTGTACAACACAATTACAGTACTATACTATAAACCACATTTACAGTAGAACAGTTATACTGTAAAACTTACTCACGGTAAGACTTTCTAACTGTAAACCTCACTTACAGTAAAGCTGCTTTACCGTAAAACACATTTACAGTAAAGCTGTTGTACTGTAAAACATATTTACAGTAAAGTGGTTTTACCGTGAAACATCAAAACAGTAAAGGTACTGTAGACCAGTAATTACAGTAACTTACTGGCAACAGTGTTGCCAGTAAGTTACCGCAAAAATACAATAAAATGTCTAACAGTGTACTCTCCTTGAAATGACTAAAGTAAAAGTGAAAATTACCATTTGAGAAACCTACTTAAGTAGACTAAAAGAAAAGAAGTCCCTGGTTAATAAATTACTCAAAATACAGGTTACTCTGCATTTTAATATATTTAGGATGTGCTAGCCAAAAAAAATACTGTAGTAAAACAAACAAAAGGCCAACAGACCACTAGCTACAAGATAAGTTAATGTAATTATCATAACATCAAATATTAACGTTACACTGGAAAAGTCAACATACCGGTAGCTATTGCTATTGTTAGCTAGTTCACCTAAATGTGCCCCTTACTGTGTTAGCCAAATATCTTTTGATGAGACCTGCAATCTGACGCAGCTTGGCATGGCACGGCTAGGCGGACAAGTATGCTTTTTGACAGGGGCCAGCAACAAACTTTGTTTTGATTGTGATGTTAACAATGGAGTAAAGTTAAATTAAAATATGTTTTTTTCTATATTTTAAAAAAGTAGCATTTAATGTCACACAGGAGCGTGAACATAGACAGTGCAGTCAGTATGGTTGCCCTGGGGCCTGTGAGGTGCAGGGGCCCATAGAAAGACTTTTCCCTCAGCAACATGTTGGGTGAAAAATGGGCTCTTATGAGAGACTGTCACCTTGGGAATATGCCTGTGTAAAAAGATGAACTCTCATTAAATTAAGAATGGTATTATTTGCTATATGCCCTCAAGGCAAAACCCATCATTCATCTTGTTTTTTTTCCTTTTTTTCTTTTTTGGTAAAATAGTCAGTGGCATCTACAACAAAATGATATGCTTATTCTACATAAACTATAAATACACTATTAATATTATTAAATGAAATGAATAATTTCTTATTTTCTTTGGTATTTTTTGTCCTATACAGATATGAAATTATGATTGCTTTAAAATGTTTGATAGCGTGCACTGGGGCCCGTCATTATTGCCTGCAGTAGGGCCTATCGCAACTACATTATGCCATTGGTCTCACATGCATATGTAATATAATGCAGATTTGCTGTATATTCATGAGTGACAGGGGACCAAAACAAGACTTTGTATAGGGCCCCCAAAAAACTAGAAACAGCTCGTGTCTACTGGAAAAGATGCAGCTGTGTTGGGGAGAGAATCAGCATGGTGCCAAGAACAAAACATGGTGGAGAGATCTCACTGCAGCCTTATGCTGCAAGTTCAGTTTTAAAAAAGGAATTTGAAAGGTACTCGTTCCTTAAAAAAACCCTACGTTTTTTACTTATGTACCTTACCTTTAACATGTTACTACCCACCCCTGCCTAAAATATAGGAAAACACACCATGTGCTTTATATCACAATAACATCTGTTTCCTGCTATAGAGGAAAAACTTCATCACATTTGTACAGTAACTGGTCGACAACAGGCCAAATACAGGCCTGTTATCAGCTTAATTATGCTCCAAACTTACAAGAGTTACACAGCTTTAGTCTTACACATTTCTTCAAATCCATCTTTTAGCGGCCATTGTCATAATTTGACTGCAAGGTCAACATAAAATTTCATAAACAGCAAAGAGTGGCCTGGCAGTCGGCAGTGGTCTCCTATTAAATCAAAACGTGGCATTTTCTGTCATCAAATTGGCTAAAAATGCCAATTTAGGCACTTTCTATCTTTATTAGAGTGTTATGTATACAACTCAACAAAAAGAATCAATTTTAAAAATGCAATTAACATTTTTCAGTCAATCATATGGATAATCCCATGGAAAATGTCCTTCCTGGGTAACGGGAATGGAATTGAAAATTAATTAAAATGTCTACCATTGTTGGCATATAAAAGTTTATAGATAACTATAGTTAGAGCTCAACAATTACTGTTCAGAAAACAACATTTTCATCACAATTAATGTGATATATTTGGATATTTATACTGAAATGGGTTTATTAGTTGCTGTTGATCACACAATGTTCCATGCCAAAAAGAGAAAAAAGATGGAAAATGTTTTAAAATGTTTTATAGTAAAAGGTAAAAGGGTTGTTATTGTATCCTCAACTCAAGAAACATGATTGAGTAATATAACATGAAAATGATTGAGTAATATAACATGAAAATCTGGGTTAAATTACTTGACTGTGTCATTGTTACCTGGAATGACATGCTGTTAGCCAGGAATGACATACTGCAAGATTTCAAAGTAATTATCATTAAAGGCTGTCTCAGAACATAATTTTTTCAACAAACATACATAATACAAAGAGACTGACAGCTGTTAAAGATCTGAAAAGATGATTTTTAATCTTTCATTTCATGCAACAATGTAACTCATTTATTAAGTAATGCAATGATGTTCCCGGGTCAAATTGACCCGGGAACATCAAGTTCAAAACTAGAAAAGCACTCAGAGAGTGCAGACCTCTGCCAAGATATGATATGATATTCCCTCCCCCTCTGCATCAGATTTTGCAGCCTGTATCACAATTAGGTTATTTGCATCACTATCATTATTAGGTTATATATGCCTTCACCATGGAGACACTGTGGTGTATTTATTTCGTTTTTATTTTGTACCAACACAGAATATAATATGTTTTTTTGTATTTTTCACTTTCTTTTTTCCAACACAGAACATTAATTTCAACTTTAGAATTTAACAATATTTAGCAAGTAGAACGAGACGTGCTTTCCAGCCACCAGATGGCGCTATTTTCACCGTCTTAATTGCTGCTGAGGCTGTCAGACCATAGACTTTATTTATTATTTTATCCACTTTGCTTCAACCGATCACCACCAAAATTTCATCATCTGTTCCTTGTCCCATTATCCACCTTTCCTGAAAATTTCATCAAAATCCGTTCATAAATGTTTGAGTTATTTTGCAGACAAACAAACAAACAAACAGACAAACGAACAAACAGACAAACAGACCAACGCCGGCGAAAACATAACCTCCTTGGCAGAGGTAAATATATTTTTCTCTATAAACATTATCGTTAGCTCAATTGACATTAATGTAATCATTGTTTAATGTAATCAAGTGTTTCACCCCTTACAGACCATGGTTTACTTTTGAGAATTCACTCGTTTTTCATTAAAAATTAACTTTCAAACTGATTTCTTTTAGTACTCTGGCAAAAATGAGGCATTCAATATTCTATTTGGCCATTTTTTGATATGAATGTTTCTCTTGGAGTTGATGGTCTGAAAATTCATCATTATTGTCAGAGTTGATCTCAAGATCATCTTCATTTTCAGACAATTCCTCCTCAACTTCACTATCCTGATCAAGGATATGTTCCAGAGCCTCCTGGGCTGTCATTCTCTTCTCTTGTGTCTTGATTAGCAAGAAATGTGATATTTTTACCCTTCCTCCATTATCACTGCTGTGTCAGTAGTCATTTTTCATTTACATGTTCATTACACTAATCAAGTCCAGCAGAAACGGTTTCATGCTCCAAAACTTAATAAAAACATGTTTTATGTGTTCTTAAACTTTGAAATGGGTCAATTTGACCCCCAACATAACAGGAGGGTTAACTAAAACAGCTAAGCCTTTTGCAATGAGTGTAAACCTATTTTGATATTTTTTTTCCTTTTTACTGATTTGCCTTCACTAAATCAATCAATCAATCAATCAATCAATTTTATTTATAAAGCCCAATATCACAAATCACAATTTGCCTCACAGGGCTTTACAGCATACGACATCCCTCTGTCCTTATGACCCTCGCAGCGGAAAAACTCCCCAAAAAAACCCCTTTAACGGGGAAAAAAAACGGTAGAAACCTCAGGAAGAGCAACTGAGGAGGGATCCCTCTTCCAGGACGGACAGACGTGCAATAGATGTCGTACAGAACAGATCAGCATAATAAATTAACAGTAATCCGCATGACACAATGAGACAGAGAGAGAGAGAGAGAGAGAGAGAGAGAGA
>NC_065524.1:1143092-1217991 GCF_006386435.1 Epinephelus moara
TTTCTTCTGGCTTCATCGATAAATACAACTGAGTATCATCCGCATAACAATGGAAATTTATAGAGTGATTTCTAATGATGTTACCTAAAGGAAGCATATACAGAGTAAATAGGATTGGTCCGAGCACAGAACCTTGCGGAACTCCATAACAAACTTTGGTACGTAAGGATGATTCATTATGAACATCAACAATACCTTGCTCTCTTTTCCTCAAGATACTCAGCCCTAGCTTGTGGATCAGCATTCTTTCTGACCCTGTATAGTCTCTGTCTGTCTTTAGACAGACAGAGACATCTGGAAGAACAAAACTGACCCTGAAACATCAAAAACTATACTAAAACCTTATTAAAAACATAAATATTAGATTATAGCATTATTATTGGTTCATTTTTGGACAATAACTTCACAAAAATCTATGATAATGGCCTGTGTTCATTGAATCAGATGAATTCAAGATAAATAACAGAAAATGCCATAAAAGTAAAAAAAAAACAACATAATATTGTTATTAATATAATATAACAATATCAAGTCAATGCCTAAAAAACTACAGATACTAATACAAATCTGCATTGATAAACATGTCCACTCTGGATAACAGAGGACATGTCCTGGGTAACAGAAGATCTTTGTTATCCAGGGAGGACATATCGTTTTCCAGGAAGGATAAAAAAACAATTTTCCCTTTATAATCAGGCTGTAACTAGGCCTACTGTGGAAAACTATAACTTAAACTTCAACACATCAATGTCATATTTCACATGAAATAGGTAGTTTTTGAATATATAAACATCATAAATGTTTTATTAGCGTTATCCAGAAAGGCACATGATTTGAGGACATAACGCACCAGTGACCGAAAAGGTCAAAATATCAACATTTTAAGAGAGACTTTTTGACCTTGTAATGTGTTTTGGGGGTCCTTCAGAATCTTCTGGCTGATGCAACAGTCTGTCACATGACTATCCAAATCCAAATATGGTAATATATAGCCACTATAGTCTGCTACCCAGGAAGGACATTATGGAAATCCAAATATGGAGACAAAATTATTTCTTGCGTTAAAATGTAAATAAGCTTAGCATTGTTACTATATTTGCAGATGTCACTGCAAACATTAACACAATTATGCCTCAGTAGATAATTAATGCTTTTATTAAGATTTCTGACATTTTTGGCATATTTTTGTACTTAGATTTAAGTGGGGACGTTACCCAGGAAGGACAGTTTGGTACTTTTGAGCTCAATAGCTCCTTAAATTTTCATTTCTACTCATATGAGTAAGTAAAGAGGGGAGAGTTGAGTAACATAATGTAGTGTTTTGAAATATTTATATATTTTTAACATTATAAATATGCTTTGGACACCAGAATTGACATGCCACGTCTTTGACCTGAATTAATTCAGGTGGTGGTAGCTCACTCCATAGGGACTTGGGTTGGGAACCGGAGGGTTGCCTGTTCAAGTCCCCGTCCGGACCAAAATATGGAGCGTGGACTGGTAGCTGGAAAGGTGCCAGTTCACCTCCTGGGCACTGCTGAGGTGCCCCTGAGCAAGGCACCAAACCCCCCCACCACTCGGATCATGGGCAGCCCCACTCTGACATCTCTCCACTTAGTGGGGAGATCCTGTTTGTGTGTGTGTGTGTTCGGACCTGTAATTGACAACAGAGTGAAAAAAATTAATTTCCCCTCGGGGATTAATATATATATGTATATATATACATATAAAAAATTAAATTCATTTATGACAGTATTCAAAGTTTCTGTTGTTCTTTTTAACAGAGAACTACACAAAAATAGACGATGGATTCAGACCAACAGAATCACTCAAAAGAAACCAGACAAAACAAACTATTCCCCTCTCTTCAGGCACACATCTCATACACTGCATGCTTTTAGAAACTTGGTATGCCTTTCAGGGAATTCTTGTATATTTCCAGTAAATCTACCAAACAAGTAATGTAATTGTTACCACCATCCCTTTAGCTGAAGTGAGACCAGCTTGAGGAAGATGATTGCACCTAATGTTCAATTCCAATTCTGAAATATAATTGAGATATGGCACTGCTTGTGATACCAAGATCAGTCTCATTAAGGAGAGGGACCCAGCTGCAGACATGATGGCGGACATGGGCGCCGCCATATATCCAATCCATACTGGAAGTCCATACCGGAAGTTGGTCTATGTGTGTATTATTCGCCGAAGAAGAAGAGGAAGAAGGCAACGGAGAAGACGAAGAGAAGAATGCAAACAATACATGCACTGCAAAGAGAAAGAGCGGTAAGGGAACGAGTCTTTTAATTATTAGAATTAGACAACTTTATTGTCATTGTACATTGTACAACGAAATTCTGTTTGGCACTTAGCACTAGCAGTACTAGCTAGTAGCTAGCACTAGCAGAGAGTACCAAGCCGCTGCGTTTATACGCGCCGCCATCTTCATTATATTTTAACACGTGTGTTATGTTCTCTAAGATGCAATTCTACGTAATGTATCAAATCATTAGGGGGACGTCTATGTGGGGAATCTCGGCATGCACAAATTTAGCTACATTTGTTGTGTAAAAACGAGGGCATGATTGGTATTAACTTAACGTTAGCTGCTCAAGGTCTGTTGTGCTCCCTTTCATCAATGTCTGTGTGTAAACAGTGTTAATGTTGGTCAGAGACTATTACTGCCCTCGCTTGATGTGTTGGTTAATTTAGATGTGTAGTTTGCAGCGGGGTTAATATGTGTTCCTCTGGTTTTTGGTGTGTTGTGGTGTAAAACATCTGTGAACACACTCACTGCACATTTTTTTCCCAATTTTTGATTTGCCTGGTCTCCTTGTGTATTAATGCTTGTATAACCTCAACCCTGCACTGCTCAATCAAGTTATATACAGCTTTTTTTTCCGGAGATATTCTAAAAATAGTAACGAGAGTCGTCTCATGTGGTATACGACATGAGCGACCCCAGAGGGTTAACCGGGTCAGATAATTAATGTATTCATAGCCCTGGGTGGCTGCAAAAAATACATTTGTATTATGTTTTAGTAATGCAGAGCACTAATACACATACACATGTGGATACATAAATAGCTGTAGTGCCTCCTCCACCATAAGTCCTTTAGATCGGTAAAATATGGTTGATGTTCAGTATGTTTTCCAGCTATCAATGTTGATTGACTTCTCCTTTTTTCAGATGCACCCCTCTATTTTGAGTGACGAAGCCAGTCTGGGGCACACAACCCTTTCACCATCCGAGTTTGGGTGTCCTCTCTGCCCCAAATTTAAAACCAAAAATGAGATGGGGCACTTCTGTCAGAAAAAAAAAAAAAAAAACGGATCCAAATCTGAGCTTAAAATAGTGATATTTCACTAAAATCACTTCATTCTCTCATTTAAAATTCGGCCAAAATGTTTGCATTTACTAACAAGCATACATGACAGGAGTGAAAAACCTCTTTTCAACTCCAGGACTTTGTCCACAACTTTTAACTTTTAAATTTCAAAAATCAAAGGTAAGGTTAAAAAAATTTAATTACTAATGTATGGTGGAGAGAGGGTCGTATATTTTCTTCCAGTCAATCAGGGAGGCTCAAGGAGAAATTTTCATAGGGGAGGGTCCAAACCCCCCCAATTACAATTACTTTGTTCTTTTGCATTGCGTTACCAAGCGGTGGGGCTCATAGGGTAAAGAACATGGCAGCGAGCAGTCCACAACAAGTCATGGTCAAAGACTGGAATTATTCTGACATATTCAGATTTTAATGTACGAGATGGCCAATACACGGGCGTATATGAAAGCTGGAAGCCGCGCATCACTCTGATTTCCTGAGCTCGTGCTATCACTTGAATGGGTTGTTTCCATGGTAACAGACAACACAGAAACTGCAGGTGCAGTGATGACAGTGTCTTACCAAGGGTTCATGAGCCGACTCTCTAAAGAGGAGCAGGATAACTACGACATTAAGAATGCGGCAGCAGAGTTTTACCGTGTTAACAGAGTCCCTCAGGAGATAGAGACAGCCCTCAATGAGCTCTTCTTTCACAAGCCCGAAGATGTTTATGGTTACCTGGTAGGAGTTTTTTCCTCTACTACTACTACTAACGTCGAACAGAATGTACAGCCAGAACAGTAGCACGTAAAGCTAAAGCTAATGTTAGGTGGCTACCTCTCTAGAATACCGACAACAACAGCTAATAACCCGTTAGATCAGTTAACTACTTTGCTACTGTATCTGGGTAGGCCTACTGCACATGTTGGCATTTCTACCTGGTGTTTGGGGACTGTACTTTACTTATCAGAGGAGGGGTGGCTAGGGTGTTTTTGGGTGTGATTTTGGCTATTTTTAAAGAAAACATGCCTTTCAAACCTGCCCGTGGGATACAGGGTTTAGAGGGTATATTAGAATAAACACAAAAGAAAACCTTTTCAAAGTTGTATAAAATTCCAAAAAAAACAAAAAACAAAAAACCGTCCCTCCCCAGTGCTTAAAAATGTATCTGACATGCCTCCCTCCCGTTTTGCATCACCCCTTCCACTCTTTTAAGTAATGACCAGTCCCTAACCGATAGGCTCTAGTGCTGCATTCAAGTGCTTCAGAAATATTTTATTTTTATTAAAATGTATGAACCATAGAATAAAAAAAATACTGGCAAATTGGCTTTTTATGTCATGTTAATTATTTTTCTCTCCATCTACTGTCATGGCCACAGACTATAATTTTCAGCCTATCTTAACCTGCACTACACCAGATGAATTAACAAGGTTCATTCAGCTAGGTTGCAGTTCCACCG
This sequence comes from Epinephelus moara, assembly GCF_006386435.1. Lineage (NCBI taxonomy): Eukaryota > Metazoa > Chordata > Actinopteri > Perciformes > Serranidae > Epinephelus > Epinephelus moara. The sequence goes on from NC_065524.1 coordinate 1,147,878, forward strand.
ATAAGGGGGTACATTCTGTTTCTTCTGCTCTTCTCCTTTCTTTTCACACTTATGTGTTACAGAGGGCTGCTTGGAGGAAGTGAGCAAGTGAAGGGAGAGAAGTGAAGCAGAAGAGACAGAACTGAAAAGAATTTAAACATAAAAGCCCATGTTCAATAGATGTTTTTCACAGCAGCCATGTTAACTGGTCCATAACTGAACAATCACAGGTGTAATTAATGACAGTTGGCTTGTTGGAGATGAACTGCAGCTCGCCTAGAAAGTGGACGAGATCAGGAGGCAGCAGCAGAGGGCAGTGACAAAACACTGTGGTTAAGCCGTACAGTTTTGAGTAAGTATAGCTGCAGCAGAAGCAGCTATGTGACCTGCCCACTATAGCTACATGACTCATCCACTGCACCTACACATCAGTCCATGATCAGCCCCATGGCCTGTAAAAGGAAACCCAGACGAAAATGTTAAATTAGCAATTAGCAGGCCCTCAGGAAGTGCTCCAGGCTTTAAAGCCAATTTTCCTAGTGGCCAAACAGTGGAATTACAGTTCCCGAGTCAGTCACGTGATGCCAATGGGCCCAAAAAGACTTTAAGGCTTAAATGAGTGGATACATTTTTTTGGAGTGTCACAACCCCCACAAAATGACTCGTTCCACTCTCAGGATTTAAAACATTCGGTCCGATAAAATTTGTAAAGTCTAGAAGAAGCACACAATTAAATAATTGTATCTCCATTGAAGTTAGCGAAGCGCTAAACCAGAAGTAGACGACCAGCTTGTGGAAATCTCTGGCATGCCTGCTCTATCTGCCCAATGGTGCAGAAGCAGCGCAGATCATCCGGGTAATTTCATACCGCAGAAATAAAGCTTTTTAAGCTTCATGTGCCACTGAGCAACTTTGATAGGAATGAGTGGGTCCTGCCCCAACAATATCCAGGTCTCTCAATACATCCATGGTGATTTGCTAGCTCTAAAGTAGATATTATGTTAAAAGAGAGGGGGTTAAGGTTAGGGCTGTACCCAAATATTCGGATATTCGAATATTTGTTTCTATGGGTAGGTATTCGTTATGAAAATTTAGTATTCGATATTCGTTTTTTTATTTACTTTTTTTTCCTATTTTTTTGGTGCTAAGTGTAGTCTTTTTGTTGTTGGTACATGTAGGTTATCAACAAAAATCAAAACTTTTAAATTGCATTGTTAAAAATGTGAAAATATAGTATCCTACCAACTGAGCTTGTGCGCACGGCACGCTTGAGCGTATCCGTCTGAGGCTGTGGATCAATGCCAAGTTTTACCACTTTATCATTATTCCCTCTAACTTGTAGCTGTTTTTTCGTTATCTTTTGAATTTAATATGAATTATGGAACCGTTTTTGTCAACGTTTGTTTCCCCCGTTTTGTACAATAAATTATTGTTTAAAGTTTCAACAAATTTCTTTTGGAGTGCGTGACACAAGTGTGTTTTGAAAACGGCCGCGGACTGTCACCTGCTCAACGCATCAGTACCTTCGGATGCCATGACAGTAATAGCCAATAATGTCAAAATATAATTAACAGACGATCACTGCTGCCCGACCCGCAGGTCCATTTGTGGGTCCCGCCGGTTACGGGTCGACCCGCACATCACTACTCAGCTCAGTCTATAAAGGCTGTACACACAACAGTTAGGCTAAAGACATTATATTCTATTCAGGCCGACAGAACCAGCAGCGCATCGGAATCAGAAGACAAATTAAACAGGATGACTAGCCAATGTGAAAATCCAAAGAAAGCATAGAATAATGTACTGAAGGAGACTGTTGTGCCATCACATTATTTTGTGGTTTGAGAGCAAAGATCCGGTCGCCGCTGTGCAAAACTCCGCAATACAATTAGGTCCGAAAAAACCCCGGAGGCAGACCGGGGAGGCAACCCCCCGCCCGCCCCCCGCTGCGAACGAAAATTCGAATATTTGTTATACATTCTACCGAAGGTCCGAATGTTAAAAAATGGTATTCGGGACAGCCCTAGTTAAGGTTAGGGTAAGGGTAATTAATAGTAAGAATTACATCTCAATACATACAGTATAGAGTGAATTATATCTATATGTATAATGAATTATAAAGTGGATATTGCTACTTTTGGCCTCATTTTTATTTACTACAATGTCATGTTGTAGCGGGGTTTGGAAAACCGATGAAATGGTGGGTTTGTCTTGTACTAGTGGTGGGCGTGGCTTGCAGGGGCGTGTCATGTACACTACAAATATGTCTGCAGCTATGTCTCAGCAGTTTCCAGCAGCCTTCAGTCTGTACAGGATAGGGATGCACCAAATATTCTGTAACCGAATATATTCGGCTGAATATTGCAAAAAAACACACATTCGGTATTCGGTGGAATAAGTGAAAAGCAAGGCCGAATAATAGCGGCGTGTTTTGATAACGCAATCAAACAGAGTGCGGTGACGGACGGAGTAAAATGTCGGCAGTGTGGCGATATTTTACTCCGTCCGTCACCGCACTTGCATTTGCGACTAAAAATAGTTTTGTGCGAGCAAAATAAATCATTCAGCACGCTGTGCGAGTACAGATTTCAACCAGCAGCAGAAACGAAAGGCGAATCCTGCCGGTTGTGTGTTGTACGGGGGTCACAGACACAGACAGGAATATGTATTCCTGTCAAATACAGCGGCCATAGTGCTCCGCAGCGCAAGATAAGGCTTACCGGCGATGGAGAAGTCCGGCTCCAATAATGTCCTCTTCTTGGCGTCGTGACTGCCCAAAAGTACCTGGACAGCCGAGCCGTGGCAGCACAAAGGTATGTGACGTGTCAGAGGAGAAATGAGCCGTTCACATTTCTCTCTTTGTGGCAGGTAACAGCCCACAAACCTCACCGCACCGGGACTGTTCTTTACTTATGAAGAGACTGTTCTTCACTTGTCAGGGGAGGAGGGTGGCTGGTTGATTTTTATTTTATTTATTTATTTTATTTTGATCCCCCCTCTGTTAATTACTTATTGATGCTGTTTTTGAAGTATGAATAAGTCAGTAAGTAATTTATTCCATTGAAATATCATTGATGTAATATAGAAAAGTAATTTATCTTTTTATAAATGACAAAAGGCACATCTGCCTCATTTTCGCTGTGGTATCGTGATACTACTCAGAACCATGGTATTTTCACTGGTATCGTACCTTGGGTCCCAATTTTGGTACCGTGACAACACTAATTTGGAGGGGGTTCATCTGCAAAAACTAATGAAAAACTAAACAACGGTATTCGGTACTCGGTATTTGGCCAAGTGTTTAATTTTATTCGGCTTCGGCCACAAATTTTCATTTCGGTGCATCCCTAGTACAGGAAGTCACAGAAACACTCACATCCTGTTAGATTTGATGCTGATTTAGACCCATGTATCAGTTTGTTCGCAGTCTCCAGTTGTTTCAATTATATGACATAGCAGCCTATTAAAATGCTTCAAACTCCATTTTACATGAAGTCTCATGTCAGTGAGCAGTTTGCTGCTGTATATAGATCAGATGAGCAGACCTTTCTCCTTAATATAAATAACTTGAAACATTAGGAAAGAATTACAACACCTTTCATTAAAGATCAGTCAGATATAGCTAGGGCTTTACATCTGTACAGATTATTATTTGTTATTTTAAGAATCCTCACATCCCACTGACCACAAGTCTCTGTGTTGCTAAACTTCAATAACAAACCGTCCAGTATTAATAAATAGACTACAATATGTATATTTAATGATCTGTAATATGAAGGTATTTAGTCTCTGACTACCAAACATTACCATCAGCCACACAGTGTATTCTGTTAACAGAATCAGACAAATAAAACCAAAATCTCTCCAATTCATAGAAAATGTCAAATTTATTTAAAACATTGTATTGTTTAGTTAACATCTAAACCATTCGGCTGTTCAAGCAGGCCAGAGCCAGCAGTTTCCCATCATGTCCTAGGTCTTGCAGTTGGTGGAAAGCAACTGCAGCGCCTGGCTCTAAAAACTGCAGTCATCTCGATCTCTGGAGGTTATCATTGCCCACTTTTGCATGACATCAGAGCAAGTCAGGATCAAGTCACACACAAATCTAACCATAATGCATTGCGTAGCGATCGGTGGTTAGTGATTCTGCAAAAGCCTGGCTCATCTCAAATGAGCCTAATGACGGCCTTGGAACTGGTAAACCTACATGGAATACAGCCTCTTTTAATGCGATTACTTCAACCTGTAATTTTCTGCTGCTGAGTACTAAAAGTGGCGGCACGGTGGTGTGGTGGTTAGCACTGTTGCCTCACAGCAAGAGGGTTGCCGGTTCGATCCTGGGTGTGGGAGCCCTCCTGTGCGGAGTTTGCATGTTCTCCCTGTGTCAGCGTGGGTTCTCTCCGGGCACTCCGGCTTCCTCCCACAGTCCAAAGACATGCAGATTGGGGATTAGGTTAATTGATAACTCTAAATTGTCCGTAGGTGTGAATGTGAGCGTGAATGGTCGTCTGTCTCTATGTGTCAGCCCTGCGATAGTCTGGCGACCTGTCCAGGGTGTACCCTGCCTCTCGCCCAATGTCAGCTGGGATAGGCTCCAGCCCTCCCTCAAGAGGATAAAGCGGTTAGAAGATGGATGGATGGATGGATGAGTACTAAAAGTTTAAAGCCACAGTGTATAGGAATTCCCCCATCTAACGTTGAAATCATATATTGCATTCAAACGGATAGCGCACTCAAGCGCCTTACTGTTTCAAACGCGTATTGCAACAACGGTAGCTGCTGTGTACCAAAAAGCTATGATAACATTGATGAAACCATGTCATCCGATACTTCATGGAGTATTCATTCAGGCTAGCTGTGTTTACAACATAGGACTGTTGGGGCGGGTGTGAATCGAAACAAACCAATCACGTTTTGTCTTTTGACAACTGACAAATGGCCCTGCCTCACACGCCTCATCCCTCTCCTTGCATCACTGCGCCGCTGACAGCTGTTAGCCGCTGTTAGCGGCTGCTGTTAGCTGTTAGCGCCGCTCCTTCAGCAGCTCTCTCCACCTGGGAAAGGCTATCCCGATGATGACCCTTGTTTTTTTAATTCACCGGTCACGTTGCCTTTTTGATTACCTTTTGCGCTTTCTTGGCAACAAGGATTCTGTCTCCCGTGATGCTGCATATGCATGATCCTGCATTATGCTCAAAGAGTGGGACTTTGTTATGCTGCAGTAGTGCTGGGGTAGTAGCGAAGCGCCTCTTGCTCCTCTCCTTCGGCTTTTCAGTCACGCAGCGTTGGCCTGGCTCTCAACGAAAACGCAGAAGGCGGGGCTGTATGTCCCTTGCTGGCGGATGTATTCTCAAGATGGTGAAACGTTATGGAGCCCCCCAGATGACTTACTCGCACAATGTAGGCTACAAACAAATCCGAAGTCAGATTATTGGTGGAGGTAATAATACACCAATGATGACATATTTATGAATACAGACATCAATTTTTGCCAGTAAACTGAAAATGTTACACAATGTCCCTTAAATGCAGTAGGCCCAACAAATTTCCCCTTCTTAACAGAGCAAATGAAGGCATAAATGTGTGAAACCTGGTGTCAATTAAGAGAAATTAAACACATAGACAAATGTCAGCTGCAAATCAAAAAACCTTCAGTTATTATAGCTTTTTATCAGATATATTAAATTTGGTCCTTATAAGTGGAACAATTATAAGAAATGTCCTTCTACATGTAAGCTATGGCTTGTTGCTAATCACTATGTAGCTTTACGGAATGCTACTTACACATTAAAGGGGCAAAAAGCAAAATCGTTTCACCGCTAGGTTTGCTGTTGTGCACTGCCTGTAGACCAAAACAATGTGTGTCATGAGCCACACCTCCCTCTACCTCTGCTCTCCACCCCCCACCCCACTCGCCTCGTCTGTGCAGCCGAGCACCGCAGCATCTCCACGGACTATTACATCCAGACGGTCCCCATGTTTGTTCCGCAGGCTCCACTTCACTCAGCTGCCCGATATACCCGCTGCTTCTTCCCACATTAACCTGAATAACAAACCAGGGCTTGGTGCTCCAGTTGGATCCAAACGGAGAGCCGGGGCTAACGTTAGCTGGGAAGCTAGCGGAGGCTAACTGGCTGTGCTGGCAGCTGAGTGAAGTGGAGCCTGAGGAGGAAGCACCGGTTAGCCCTGGTTTCACTACAGGCAGATTCACTCGCCACAGGGGCGAGGAAATAAAACCTAAACAGCCAACTTAGTTTGGCTTAGTTTAGCAGTTAGCGATGTCTTTCACTCACTCTCGGTCTTGCTGTGTTTAGCTATTTCCCTGCTTTCCTGTTAGCGTTAGCGTTAGCACTAGAGCTACTACGGCTACTGGAATAACTTACAGCTATGGAGCGCTTCTACCAGCTCTTCTAGTCACTAAGCCTCGCCTCCATCTCAGCAAATATATTACATTTATTACAGGTACCATCATCATTGAAGTAGGCATTGCCCGGCTACTCACCTAACACAACCATAACACCTGACTCATTGCTGGGACAGAGCCGCTAATAACTCAAGCTCCGGACATTAAGCCATGCTACGATTGTAACATTAAATTTAACTGAATCGACATAGCGACATGTGCCTAACGTTACTGTAACACTAATTAAAACAGACATTTGACTTTATGTTGTACCTGTCCAGGAGGAGAAGAGTTAGCTCCGAGTCAAATTGTAGCCCCTTTAGCTCCCGCAGTGCTCTCCATCTTGGAAATGCAAGGCCAATGTTAATCCGAGTTCTGTCCCTTTCTTTATCCGACAACTTCTTCGCCAACAACAGTTGTTTCTTAAGAAGTAATGTCGGATCCTGGTCGTCTTCAGGTGGACGTTTTGTTCCGCGCTGCCATTGCTCACTGGCTGTAGCCTTTTATAGGGAGGGAGGGCCAAGGGCTCCGAGAGGGAGGGGTTGGGGATTCACATGAACGTACATGAACGCCCAGCTGGACCGGCTTGTAAACAAGGGGCTGGAGATCAACACAGAGAGAAGGTGTGTGAGGTCATGCTATACTCCAGATGAAATTACACCTCTAGTTCTTCACATAGCAATTTTTTAATTCCTTCAATCTAGAAATGATATATTTCGCTTATTGCTCCTTTAATAGAGTGCTCCAGGAATGAATACTGAAACCTTGAAATGAGTTAGCATCAAGGGCGTAGGTTTGATTTTCACATTGGTAGGGACATAAAAGTGCTTAATGGCGGCGACCTGTACATTGATGATTTTTTAATGCAATTTCATGTCATGTGAAACTGATCACATATCTAAACTAAATACAAGCATGTCTTGGTTAATGTATTCTCTAATGTTATCAGTTACATGAATATACACTGATAACTTCACCACATCTGTCCGTATGTGCTTCCCAAGGTAAACTATAATAATAACAATAAAGTATACTCCGAATGGGCGTAAATTCAGTACCAGCCTGCGGTCTGCAGTTTGGTTGGTAATAGTGATCCGAATTGATATTGATATGGGGTAAAAACATATATTATGCATGAATCAATATTTTTACTTACCCCTAGTCACAATGCTGAATCTCACTATCAACATATATCCTTCACGATTCAATCTCACCTGTGAGGCTCCTGTCTCTCCTCTATCTCCCCCTGTCTCTCTTCCATTTCCTTCTGTCTCTCTTCCTGCCTCTCCTCCTCCATCTCCTCCAGTCTCTCTACTACTTGTCATCTGACAAAAAATATATTGATGCAAGACATGTGAACAGTGGGACAATTTGAGATGCAACAGTCATAGATATTGATTGTTGTAGCCTGAGGAAAACATACTGTATGTTTTACAATTGTGTAATTCATTAAAAAACATCTGAATGTATAGGCTAAGGAACAGCCATAATGTCAACACAAGTTAGTCAGCTTCATCATGTTAAACACAAATAAAATAAATCAACAAAAATATAAATGCTCCAAAATCAGTATAATACAACTGTGTGCAAAATGTTGCACTTACACCCAGTATCTATTACATAAATATGACTCAGTGTTGGTGTTTTTACTGGGAGCAGTGGATCTCTATTCTCCTAAGTCTCTCCTTCACACACCATGGATGCTGAAGACTGTCACTGAGGGAGCTATTATTTATAGTGTTTACACTTTATTTATTCAGACTGTTTCTATCATGTCATCTTACTACAAACATTAATTTGAACTACTGTGTCATCCCTACATGACATCTATGATTGCTGATGGAGCATGTGAAGTGGAATTTCATGTTCTCTGGCATATAATAGGCCTATTGATCTAATAGTTGCCAAACTTAGTTCAGCTAGTATTAGCTCGTTAGCATCTCATTATCTAGCAAAGAGTTGCCAAGGAATGCCATTCAGTTAGCCTAACATCAACAGGTGTTTGTTTAGCTTATTTACTGAACCAACCGACTCACCGTTCACACTCGGCGCTCCGCTGTGGAGCGCTAACGGTGACGTGGGTGTATGTGTCGTTCCCTTACGAACTGCCGTGAACTGTACGGTGACGCACACCCACAAAGACAGAAATAGCTGTGAAAATTAATCTTAGAGTCACTCTTATCCTATAGACATTTCCTTAGCCAGTTATAATTTTCCCTTACCTGAAGCCTTGGGCTGATAATTGGTGCTGCTGTCAGGTCCCTGTCCTGATATCTGCCTGGTTTCTCCCTGTCCCTCTTCTGTCTATTGCAATAATATGGATAATAAATGTGCAAAGCAAAATTTATAATAGGATTGAGAATAATAGTGGTGACATAGCTGTGGAAATTGATCACAAAGTCACTTTTATGCTCTAGATATTTTTCTCAGCCAGTTATATTCTCTTCTCACCTGTGAGAACCCTGCATGATCATCCTTGCTGGCCTCTGGTCCACTGTCTCCTCCCTGACCCTGCTCTTTCTATTGTGGCAATAAAGATTAAATTTAACATAGGTAACAATAACATTCGTAATCTTGTTAACTAGCTTAACTTGATACATTGGCATCTATTAATTAGGACATGTCCCCTGTGTCCCCCCCTCAAATTATGTCAGAGAGACACATTTTGTCATTAAGACTTACATTTTGTTTGAGCCCACAGACCCAAATAGTCTATTTGTATATTTTGGTCTACAAAAGCAATGCTTTCCAGTCAATGTGAATTACAATAGGCCTACTGCAGATCATCACAACACAAACTCGGACAAACTGATTGGCAGCTCTGGTGGGGGTGGCCAGGCAGGGTGGCCAGTCATATTCCAGGGGTGGCACCGGCTACCCCTGGAATATGATTGGCCACCCTGCCTGGCCACCTCCACCAGAGCTGCCAATCATGCTTGGAGGATTCAGCCTCTCTTCTCGCCCGCTCAGCATCCAACACCAGGAGTTCCTCATCTGTATATGCAGCTACTATAGTCCGGAGATATCGTTAGGCTAAATAAACAACTGAGTTTTGTTTACAGGCTACATCTGTGCCTGTGCCTGCTCACCGGTGTATCCCTCCGCGGATCACAGCGCAGGACGTAAACATACTATAGTTCCGTGTATCAAACTTCTTCTAAAACTACTAAAAAGAATTCTCGTTTTTCAAATTAATGTTTAAACATGTTTATTTTAAATGCACATGCAGAAATACCAGCTGCAGGGTTTCTGTAACGTTTATTTGTTCACTTTTACCGAACAGGCTACTGACCCCCTATAGACTTCAATTGTATTCGCTAAGCTAAGCTGCAATGCTAATCGCTGAGACCCAGCCACTGGACGTACAGACACAAAAAAGATATCGATCATGTTGTCTCACTATGAAAATGATTGAGAAAGGGCATAACTCCCAAATCGTCTGAGTATTCTTTTAAGGGAATTTCTTTACATGTGACACAAAGAATAAACTGATTACAGTTTTGTAAGGTCAAAGGTCAACATCAGTGTGACCTCACAAAATATGTTTTTGGCCATGTCTAATAGGATAAAATAATGAAGTGATGACATTTTGTATCCAAAACGTCAAAGGTCAACTTCACTGTGACATCTTCAAAAACACTTTTCTGGCCATTATTCAGTGCCATAACTCAGGAACAGAGGGGGAGACATTTGGTCAGATACTGAATGGGTGACTCTAATCTTGGGTGTCCACCTTGAAACTGTGCTGATTGTATGGATCTTCTGCGCTGCCAGGGGGAAGATGCGTGTGAAGCATGGACCGCGGAACGCATCTGAACAAGGGGGGGGCCTTAATTTCAAGTCACGCGGAGGGGGTGGGGGGGCATATGCATTGAAACAGACAATATTTCTGATGTATTAAATAATGTTGCGGAGCACTTTTTTTATTCCGACGCCACACAGTCACATCTACAGTACACGCATGAACACGAACACATGCATGCTCAGATTAACCCCTCTGATCCCACTCTAACATTCACACACAACAGGCCAAGCCTTTTTACACATAAACGCACAGATGAAACTATAGCAAACAACAAAGTACATCCAGTCCACAACCACAACCAAAACTCATCTTGCTGCCTTGAATCTAAATCAACATCATATTCATTATCATCACAAGTCAGCACTCATATCAGACTGATGTGCAGAGCCGCACACACACACACACACACACACACACACACACACACACACACACACACACACACACACACAACAAAAAAACAAGCGCAGCTGCGCAGTTACTGAAAAGTAACCAGAACACTGAATTTCTGACCATTACTGCCCGCAACCGCAATGTGTAGGTCCACTCCCGCACAATAATAGAGATGCATTGATTTTGTGTTTTCAGGAGAAAACACGTCATTTTATAGGCTATTAATAAAGAGATTCATGGGGTTGTTTGTTTCGTTTCCCTGGTCTACATGTCTTTTGACGCACTGGTCAGGAATAGCGCTCCTATTTCGTTGTTTTCATTTAGTTTTTAATGAAATAAAGGCTGTTTCATATTCTATTCTCCTCCTCTGTATTTATTCATTTTTCTACCTTCATATAATCACGCAGTGATTGAGGTTAAGGCAAGCCCGGCGCCAGGATGAAGTTACTGAGGGGGCGGTTAAAAATTACGAGGGGGGCAAATCTTTATTATGCAACATAGGTTCACACAGTGAGTTATAAAGAGCGCGCAGACATGCGTAATAGTCGCACGTAGTGACAGCTTGTCGCCGGTGAAACACAATGAACTGCACGTCTTCTTTCATGTTTGTCTCATGACAGATGGAGCAGACAGACAGACAGACAGACAGGTGGAGCAAGCGGCAAATTGGTATGAAAGCTAGTTCAGGGCATATTCGTCAATTTATGAATAAATATGAAGTGGAAACGCTCATGCATGTGCACCAAGTTCCTGTGTTGACATCCTGTCGCTAGGCTACATCTTCTTCTTCTTTTTCTTCTTCTTCTACTGTTTAATGGGGACCCGGCGGGACCCAATCCCAATGCAGCCCTCTATGTCAGAGTACAAAAGTTACCCGGGCCATGCCCCCCCTTTTCTTGATAGCATCTCTTGTGTTTCCTTAACAATGCTTCCTGTCATAGAATGGTTCATTTGATATCCTACGAAAAATGCATGCACCACAGTTCCTATGACATCCTACGAATTAGCGCTCCAGAAATGACTTTACTTCCTTAACATACAGTTACGTAATTATTGTAAAGTTATGGAGGTTAGGTATAGGCAAGTAAAGTTACTGTGGTTAGGTTTAAGAAAAGAAACTCGACGAGGATATACCTTAAATAGACTCAAAGGTTTCAAAAAGTGCAGAGGGAGGGTCCAGGTTTTTGTGACCCAACCTGCCTCCATGCAGGACTACTCAGGACTGCTTTGTTGTTTACATTGCTCATGTGACCGCAGTCTTTCAAAATACATGGGATATGTATGAATTTGGGTGCATTACTTTTTGTGGGAAAACAAATGAACAGTTTATGAATAGCCTGTTCCTCATGCATCCTGATCTCACAGAAATACGTGAAATGACCACGACCTCTTAACACCGCATTCCGTGGTGGCAGCACGTAATGGGCTGAAATTACGTGCCGGTACCACGGAAACAATGCCAATGTGAAGTCAATTAGGATCCTTTCCCGTGGTGGACACACAAATTCCCTGATTCAACGACGTCACATCAACCTCATTTTCCTCAATGATATCTTTAACATTCCTGTATACACACAAAAACACGAAAGTGTCCTTGATAACTCAACAATATGACAGGTTAATGTCAAGGCCTCAAAATAAAATAAATGTATTTTGCCAGCTTTTGATAGCGTAGGGCTTTAAGAGCATTGTGCTGTGTGCAGATGTGGTGCGTTCCACTACTGTTTTGTAGCTACGGTCTGCTGTCTGTGGGCTTCATTCCATTTCAGATTGCCGTCCGTCTGCTGTAACCGAATCCAAACACCACTAATAAATAAATAAATAACAAGAAAAAAATAAGGCTGAGCACGAAAGAACCAGAGAGAAAACACCATCATATGGAGCCGTCCGCCCCCGGCAACCCGGCCACCCTCTACTCCACCAGGGGAGAGTGGACCCAAGCCAGCACCACAGAACCAGCGGCCGCCCCCCTGGTGCAGACGGCTCCCACTGAGGAAACACTGGAGTTAGAACTAAACTGTGATAAAAGACATAAAATATTAAGATGTAGGCCTAACATAAAATAAATTCGTTATTAAATAAATTAAAACATATAGCCTACAGTAGATAAAAGTAGAACATGCTAAAAGTAAATACAATAATAGGCTAAATAGTATCTAAGCAATAACAAAGTGTCTAAACAATAATAAATTGTATAATTTCAATATATTTTAATATTATTTTTGCTTATTTCATTATTGTTATTATTGGTTTATCAATCAATCAATCAATCAATCAATCAATCAATCAATTTTATTTATAAAGCCCAATATCACAAATCACAATTTGCCTCACAGGGCTTTACAGCATACGACATCCCTCTGTCCTTTGGACCGTCACAGCGGATAAGGAAAAACTCCCCAAAAAAAACCCTTTAATGGGGAAAAAAAGACGGTAGAAACCTCAGGAAGAGCAACTGAGGAGGGATCCCTCTTCTAGGACAGATAGATGTGCAATAGATGTCGTACAGAACAGATCAACATAATAAATTAACAGTGATCCGTATGACACAATGAGACAGAACGAGAGAGAGACAGAGAGACAGACAGAGACAGAGAGAGATGCAGGACAGACGGTAATGACAGTAGCTTACAACAACATTAATGAAAGTAATAATATTATAACTAATAATAATATATTACTAATAATATTAGTAATAATATTATATAATATTTATTATATAATATAATAATAATATATTTACTTTTTAGTAATATTGTATTGTCTGAGGATGACTCATTTTAGTAACAAGTAACAAGAAAAAAAACAAGCAAAGAAACTGGCTTGTGTCCAAAAAATGAAAAAAATCAAAACTTTGTCATAGAGCTAAACCAAATACATCACTGGAAAGGTCTCAACCTGGAGAGTAACATATGTCAGTATGAAGATTCTACATGGTTCCTGCTTTCAGCCATTAACCTTTGAACCTTGACCTTAGCGCATGTTTGAGGGCTTATAACTACAACGAAAGGGGATACATCATGTGAGTGTAGTCAGCAACTGGGGGTGCTGTCAGATATGGGTAAAATATGGATAAAATAAATTTTCACCCATTTAGAAATTAGATATTTAAAATCTGATTACACAAGTGTGTTTACCATCCCCTTAAAGTCCACAGTGTACTCTCAATTCAGTATTTACAACTTCCAAATCTAGGAAAAACATTTATCTTTTTTAAAAACTACAATTACCTGGGACCGCGCCATGCAGTTTGATACATATCAGCAACACAGTTGTAGTTCTTCTGATTTGCAAAGTAGGGTTCTAAATAGGGTTGTAAAAAGATATATCTACCCAATATATCTAATATCTAGTAAAGCCGAACTAGTAATTACACTGCACCTAGATGAACTATGTTAAGAAAAAGTGAAGATGTCGGCTAATTTTCGATATTTTAGCTAATATGCTAGAAACTGCGTTTTTGGGACGGTAAGTTGATTGCGGCTTGTAAAATAGAGTTGTAAAATAGGGTTGTAAAAAGATAGATCTACTGAATATATCAAATGTCTAGTAAAGCCGAGCTAGTAATGACACTGCACCTAGATGAAATATGTCAAGAAAAAGTAAGTATGATGATTAATTTCAGATATTTTAGCAAGTTCTCTAGAAACAGCGTTTTTGGGACTGAATATTTGAATATATCAAATATTTAGTACAGCCGAACTATCATGTTATTATTATTATTATTATTATTGGTGGGAAATTATAACAGAGGAATATATTTGCTGTTTTAATATCAAAAACACGTGTTTTTGTGTGTATACAGGACGTTGTTGAATCAGGGAATTCGTGTGTCCACCACGAAAAAGGATCCTAATTGACTTTACATTGGCATTGTTTCCGTGGTACCGGCACGTAATTTCAACCCATTATGTGCTGCCACCACGGAATGCAGTGCTAAGAGGTCATGGTCATTTCATGTATTTCTGTGAGATCAGGTTGTCTTCATGAGACCATCAAGCTAAGCTGCTTCATTACTTTCTTACACTATTAGTATGGCTGGCCAGATTGTGGCACTGGAATTTGTAGGTTGTAATTGTAACTGCATTGCATGCGGATTCAAATTCTGCAGTTAGTTCCTGATGTAAGTTTTACAAATATTTAAATGTTATGGTCAAATTATATCAAACAAAAGTGGAAAAACAACACGCACATCTTACTTAGGGGTGGGTGCTGACCCAAAAAAATTTTCACATGTAAAAGTAAAGTCCGCACACCAAAATAGCTCTAGTCGAGTGCAATTTATTTAAAGCATGATGTTTTGAGCCATGTCGGCTCTTCCTCAGATGCTTACATGAATGAATATGCAGGGAGACGCCATCTTTAAAGGTCCCAAACCCTGGTCATGTGACCTGGCACACCAGTAGTGCATTTTCATCAGTGTATACAAATCAATGAGACATTTCAAAAAATAGTAATAGCAAAAAAACACATATAAATACATACACATATATATATATATGTATGTATGTATATATATATATATATATATATACACACATCTAAACAGAATTTTATGTTCCCCAAAAGGACTCAGGCTGTAAAGGCCGTCATATTAGATAAAAAACTATTAGAGGCGCCTCTTTTTTGGTACTAAATGTCAGCTACAGGGACAATAATACTCATAGGAAATACTCAAAATTCTCAAAAATCCTGGAGATAACCAGATCTCCAATACCACAACGGAGATATAAATATGCATGCCATGACAAAATACATTGAAAAAAAGAACACGATAGAAAAGTCATGACATAAACCTCAATATGTATATTGACATGTCCATCAGAAAGAGTCCATAGAAGACAATACCTCTGAAATGTATACACAGCATCTAGATCCAGGAGCATACAATAACAGTCCACATCTACAGGAAAGGTCTAATATCAAAGTCCTCATTTAGGCCCTTGGGGGCCAATGTACCTAGTGTGTTGATCCAAAAGAGCTCGCGTTTGAGGAGCTTGAGAGTTAAGGTCACCCCCTCTGCGTGGATGTTTTAAAGCTTCGATCCCAATGTATTTTAAAGTAGAAACGTTGTGTTTTGCTTCAGCTTCTATCATTGTGTTCTTTTTTTTTCAATGTATTTTGTCATGGTATGCATATCAATACTGTATATCTCCGTTGTGGTATTGGAGATCTGGTTATCTCCAGGATTTTTGAGAATTTTGAGTATTTCCTACGAGTATTATTGTCCCTGTAGCTGACATTTAGTACCAAAAAGGAGGTGCCTCTAATAGTTTTTTATGTAATATGACGGCCTTTACAGCCTGAGTCCTTTTGGGGAACATAAAATTCTGCTTAGATGGATATATGTATGTATTTATATTATATATTATAATATATATATAATATATATATTATATATGTATTTATTTATGTGTTTTTTTGCTATTACTATTTTTTGAAATGTCTCATTGATTTGTATACACTGATGAAAATGCACTACTGGTGTGCCAGGTCACATGACCAGGGTTTGGGACCTTTAAAGATGGCGTCTCTGAGGAAGAGCCGACATGGCTCGAAACGTGATGCTTTAAATAAATTGCACTCGACTGGAGCTATTTTGGTGTGCGGACTTTACTTGTTTTTTTTACATGGTCCAATTATATTGCATATTATATTGCATATTAATTTTTTAAATATGCAATCATATTGCATATTAATTTTTTTAATATGCAATCATATTGCATATTAAAAAAACTAAATGTCTGTAAAAACAGTTACTACTCTGTGTGTGTGTGTGTGTGTGTGTGTGTGTGTGTGTGTGTGTGTGTGTGTGTATTTGAGCTGAATATGCTTATATTTATGAGGTGTATGCTTGGCAGTTTTAAAGATCTTCATGTGATGGATCTAATTATTGCTTTTGTTAGGTGCTTGCTTATCAAGAGCATGAGTTCTGAAAGCAGACACTCTGGTATAAAGGCTGAAAGAATCACATAACTTCAATAAGTTCAGGAGAAACTTAAAGCTTTAAGTTTAGTTTCAACCACTAACTTTCACTTTAGGTTAATTACTTTACAAACCTATATGCACCGCCGAGGATCAGCAGACTGACGGGAAGGGAGGTTTATGATGCAAGAGGGCAACTATCCATCAAGGCAGAGGTCTTCTGCATTGTTTGCAACAAGGAAAAGGTAAAACTCATGAATCACATTTTGCCTTTTCAACCACAAACACAACCTTTCCTTGTAAAGATCACTAGTCCAATATGATTTTAACAGATCAACTGTTAAATTGTAGCTTTCTGCTCAGACTGTGGCTGTTGATGTGTCAGATTCTGAATATTCAGTGTAAAGATTAAACAAATTAAGGGTTAGCAACCCTGGCTAGGTGTGTACCCCTTCTTAATAAACTTTATGGCATCATCCAAAAACATAAAACTGAAAACAGTGCCAAAGGGATGAGACTATGAGGCTTTGAGCTTGTCATAATGAGGAGTGATAAATAATAATTAGGCGCTATCCCAGAATATTATGGGTAGCTTAACCTATAGGATTAATACAAGTTGTTGAAAAGGTTGATGTGTCAAATGGACCGATCATGGAGCCTTCTTAGCCTCTTTTCCCAGAAATGCATCACTATCTTGGGCTCCTTCAAGCATACTGTAAATTATTGCAAATAAATAACACTTTGTCAAACCAGCGAGGAACCCTTGTACCACTCCCATTACGTAATTGATAAAACAGGATGCTTTTTAAAGCTTTTCTAACTCAGGAAGGTTGACGGCTTTTATTTAATTTTATTTATTTATTTACTTCAATAGCTGCAAGCATGGATACATTTCAAATTATAGAACTTGCACATATTATCTAAAAAATTAGAATGCATGAGAGTCTAGTGGAGTTGCCTTAGTTTCCCTGGGTTGGAGCTGGGAAAAGCTTGAATTCTGGACACAGATTGGGGAAGTTTTTTTTTTTTTTTGATATTCATAAATAGTGCTCCTCTGTTGGCCAGATCAGAAATGATGGCTAGATAAGTACCCAGATCAGCTCTATGGAACGGATACACTTCACAGATAACATCTATGAGAGAGCCACTGTCCTTTAACATCATGGACATATCTCCACAACCTATAATAAGCCTGTCACTGAGCACCATGATGTTTAAACAAGATTGATGTCATTACCTGCTAGGATCTGGCTTTTCATGTTGCGGGAAATTGCAGCCGCAGGAGCAAACAGTGGAACCTTGATAGAGACTGGGACTACACTTCCCAGTGTCCTCTGTGGGAATATGTTGCCATCGAAGCTCAGTGTAGTGAGGTCATTATGCATGCCCCCACGGTGGTGGAGGAGGACAGCCCAGCTGAAGGGAAAAAATGGACCGGCTGCGGCTGCTGAACCGGATTCAGGGGCTTTGATTTGAGAGTTCATTTTGGTGAGTGATGACTGAATGGAGGATAAGGCCGACAGATAGGACTATTGTTCTGAAGCTTCCGGAGCTGGCTGCTGGGGCTGAGACTTTGGCTCATTAGTGGACGTAACTGGACCTGCAGCGAAGTTCCGGGAGCTGTTTGCTTGTTTCGGTGGCTTCCCTGGGACCAGATGGAGACATCTGCATATGGGGGTTCGACTCTGATGTTCCAAAAAAAAGTGAGAAAGGTCCTCCTGCTGAGCTGCGACTGCTGCCGTAGACTAATATTGTTTTGAAGCAATGTTCCCGCCGGCCTTGGCATCAAACCACTCGGTAATACTGGTAATACTGTGGGAGCTTGCAAAGAGGCTTGCAGAGGAAGCAGCAACAGTAGGCAGGCCCTAGCAGTTTAAATAGGGCACCCTGAATGAGATTCGCCAATTGGTTCCATAGAAAGGAATCATGTGATCTATCAGCTGACTCCTTTTCATCAATCAACTGCTCCATCAGTTGATTGGCTGTTTGGGATCAACTGATGTAGCTGGGATGTGAGCCGAGCTTGACATTGTGTCCTGTCTGAACTAACACCATGCTTAATTATAAGGAAATACTGGAGATTCTGAACCTCTGATAATAACTATTGATTTATGTGAATTTAGCTAAAGGAAGTTAAAGTTCTGTGTGGGGGACATGTACTTTGCTTAGTTGCATGATATTACCTTTCAAAGTCCTGCTCTGCATCTAGAGGCCTTTCGACATTTTGTTTAGATTATCTGGCGATATCGTTTAAGCTGGTTATCTTAGTAACGTGTCATTTTTTAACATGTTCAGTAACTGAGGATTTTGTTTTCTGGGTTTGGGGTTTTTTCTTTAGGTATTGTGTGTGTTTGCATAAAACGAGTCAAATGACGCTTAAACTACATTCAGCAAGTCATTTGACTCTTAAAAAGGATGGATCCATGCCTACTTCTGCCTTTGAAGAATATTAAAAATTACTATGGCAAAAAGCAGCACTATTGCTTCAATAAATGCGAGAGAGGAATGCTGGCTGAAAATGAATTCACAAGTAAACATATTTATTTATTTCTAAGGTGACAGTTGCACATTATACAGCTACTTGATGCAGCAGATTCAAACAATACATACTCAAAACCTGCATTCCTGTATACTGACACTGTCCCATAATTAAAGAGACGTAGAAATTATTTTAGTTTTTGGCCAGGATGGTAGAAAAGATTGAGGCAAAAATGGAAAAGCAGGTAAAAGTAATCAATCTCAGTCTAGTCACTGGCAGTATGCAACACACCTGTGCACAGCCCTGGTGGTAGAGGCTCCACCCCCTCATAGCCCTTAAAAGGATAGTGCACCCAAAAATGAAAATTCACCCATTATCTACTCACCCATATGCCGAGGGAGGCTCAGGTGAAGTTTTAGAGTCCTCACATCCCTTGCAGAGATGAGGCTAGCAACAAAACAGAATATCTCCCTACTGCTCGTGCGTAGTGATGCAAGTGTCCTGAAGCCCCGACATAAAAAGTTGTTTGGAAAAATGTCATTTGAACTCTGTTTTTAGCCTCATTGTAGCCTGTAGCTCTAACTGCTTATGTGTAAACATGTGTGCGCGCTTGCGCGAGACCAGTGAAAGCACGTGGACACACATGAAGGCGGTGCCGATGTCTCACGTGAGCGCGGTCTACAGAGAGGCAGTTAGAGCTACAGGCTACAATGAGGCTAAAAACAGAGTTTAACGTGCTTGCGCACCAGACCAGCGAAAGCACTTGAACACACATGAACGCGGTGCCCATGTCTCACGGTGCACAAAGAGGCAGTTAGAGCTGCAGGCTACAATGAGGCTAAAAACTCAAATGAAGTTTTTCCAAACAACTTTTTATGTCGAGGCTTCAGGACACTTGGATCACTACGGACGAGCAGTATGGGGATATTTTGTGGTTTCAATTATGTGTTCTTGGACTTTTGAATCTGGGGCGCTGTAAGCCTTCATTAGGTGGAGTTGTGTTGCTACCCCCTCTCCCTTTGGATCTCCGCAAGTGTTGTGAAAACTTCACCTGAGCCTCCATCGGCATATGGGCGAGTAGATAATGGGTGAATTTTCATTTTTGGGTACACTATCCCTTTAACAGCCTCTAGCGGTGCATTGAAGCCAACAGACTCTTTGTTAGAAATTGGGTCAAAATCTGAAGCAGGAGTCATACATAGAGCGCTGGATGCTGGGCAGTCTTCAACACTGACCTGCATATCAGCCATTTCAATGCCGGTTTCTATGGTTCGTGTTGCAAGCAACCCATCCTATATTTCCTCGCACAACTCTTAGGATTCAGAGTTCTCTACCTGTTTGTATTTTCCTCGGATGGCTTTTAACTTTGAAATCATCTGGGCTTTGGATATTGAATCGTTTTCATGTGGGAACTACTTCCTATCAGCTGTTCTGCTTGTCGGATACTGCTCTAAAAAAGCCTTGAAGATGTCAGAGTTTTTGTTGTTTTTGTTGTGTCCTCACAATGTGTTGTTTCATTACAAAGTCACACTGCCCAACCTGATCTCACAGAAATACGTGAAATGACCACGACCTCTTAACACCGCATTCTGTGGTGGCAGCACGTAATGAGTTAAAATTACGTCACGGTACCACGGAAACAATGCCAATGTAAAGTCAATTAGGATCCACTGTCGTGGTGGACACATGGATTCCCTGATTCAACAACGTCACGTCAACCTCGTTTGATTAGCCCAATATTAGGAAAAAGTGACTTTAATAAGAATTCTTAAACATAACCACTTTAATTATTCGTCCAGCGATATAATTTCATAGTCAGACTAATAAGACCACACCTCTTGTTGATCAGACAAGAGTGTTTAACGCACTTTGGGGAAATTATTAATTATCAATTATCAATTCAAGTAGAGCTCAAATAGCCAGGATCTTTGCACCCGTAAAGTGACTGAATGTAATCCTACAAAAAACCAAGACAACGACTTTATAGACAAACATTTATTCTAAACTACTGACACAGAAGACCAAGATGCAATACAACTAACAACAGACAAGACAATGAGTAAATGCAACTATGAGTGGAATGAAATGAATACAGCGATGCTAATGAATGAATGAATGACCAGAGTGAACCAGATGAAGCAATGAGCAATGGTGAGATAATTATCAGAGAAAACTTTAACATGGACCTGTGAAAAGCACCATTCAACAGCTGAGCGGCATGGGAAGCAAAAAGGGAAATATCTGAAAACTTAGGGGAAATCCTAGTTTTATCTAATGCTCCCTATCATACTTATTAAACTACGTATCAAACCCCAGTACAGGAAAATTATGTTGTTTCACCTGAGTTGTAGCAGACCAGAAAGAAGATGCTCTGGAGGGGGAAGAGGAAAAAGCAGCGCTGCTCCTTGGTGTGAACCGCTGTTGGTGCTGTCCCTCGGGGCAGCTTGCTCAGCTGGTCCTTCTCTTCTCCTCGGTCGAACTTCTTGGAGCCTTTGGGCACTTTTGGGCATTCTTGAGCCCACATGGCAACTTTGGCTCGGGTGAGCTTGGCTCTCCATGTCGGTCATCTTCACACACCCAATGTGGGCATGCAGGAGTCTGCCTTTCTTCAGTCCTGACCTTGTTGGTCCAGGACACAGGAGTTAGACAGACTTTGTGGCATAAAGTTCTTTCTTTCGGGTTTTAGCATGTTCAGTTCTGCTCAGGATGCAATGAAATTGCCCGGCGGGGCCACACTAGTTCTTCTTCTGCTATTCTTTCATTCTCTTTCTTTTTAACACATTGTCTGCAACAGGATATTACCAACTTGTAAATAAGTGGTCAACAGACACTACTAATTCATATTTAAATGTTATACATGGTGATCATGTCATAACATCATATATATATATGCATGTGTATGTATATGCACTGAAATAGAAAGAAAGGTGGAACATAAAATTACAATCAACACATGTTGGTTCCTGGAATCCGCATTTCTGTCTTTCCTCCTAAGGAAAAGACAACTGCAGGGAAAGGTGGGTGTTATCACATTAACATACACACAGACGTCTGCACCATAGGGGTCATGGTGTCAGAGTGGCATCTCAGCTTGAATCTTCTTCCTGGATAACATCAACACCAACATGTTAAATAATAAAGTTACAATCTTCTCTTTAGTTTATTCAGTGATTTACATTTGAAACACATTTCAGACCATGTGGCTGAGTCTGTCTCTTTGTTCATTTCCAGAGTTTGTGACATGTTGTAAACTCTCCAGCCACATCTGGTGATGTGGGGGTTATTGAGAGCTTATCAGTTGAGTGAAGGTCTATCTTTGAAGTAACCCAATGGTTGGTCACCAATTCTTCTCTGATGTCAGGATGCTGAGTAAAAGTCCATTAGTTTAAATCCAAAATAAACAGGCTTGATCACCCTACACTGTATACACACAAAAACACGAAAGTGTACTTGATAACTCAACAATATGACAGGTTAATGTCAAGGCCTTAAAATAAAATAAATGAAAATAAATGTTGGACTACTATTTTGTAGTCCGTCCGTCTGCCGTAACCGAATCCAAATGCCACTAATAAATAGAAAAATAAATAAATAAGAAGAAAAAAATAAGGCTGAGCACGGAAGAACCAGAGAGGAAACACCATCACATGGAGCCATCTGCATCGGGAGGCGGCCGCAGCCCCGGCAACCCGGCCACCCTCCACTCCACCAGGGGAGAGCGGACCCCAAGCCAGCGCCACAGAACCAGTGGCCGCCCTCCTGGTGCAGACGGCTCCCACTGAGGAAACATTGGAGTTAAGAACTAAACTATGATAAAAGACATAAAATATTAAGATGTAGGACTAACTTAAAATAAATTTGTTATTAAATAAATTAAAACATATAGCCTATAGTAGATAAAAGTAGAACATGCTAAAAGTAAATACAATAATAGGCTAAATAGTATCTAAACAATAATAAATTGTATCTAAGTTATCTATTAGGCTACCATTCCCCTCTGTAAATAGATTTTAAAATTTCAATATAATTTAAATATTATTTTTGCTTATTTCATTATTGTTATTATTGGTTTACTTTTTAGTAGTATTGTATTCTCTGGGGATGACTCATTTTAGTAACTTTTTACAATAAAAAAGAAAAAAAACAAGCAAAGAAACAAACAAAAATCATTTTATACACTGGGCCTTCAAAGTGCTCTCTGAAACTAGACCTAGCATGGCTTGTGTCCAAAAAATGAAAAAGGTCTCAACCTGGAGAGTAACATATGTCAGTATGAAGATTCTACATGGCTGCTGCTTTGAGCCATTCACCTTTGAACCTTGACCTTAGTGCATGTTTGGATGCTTATAACTAGGGATGGGTATCGTTAAGATTTTAACGGTACTACTACTCTTATCGATACTGCTAATCGATCCGGTATTTTAACGGTACTCTTATCGATACTTTTTGAGGAAGAAAAAAACCAAATTAAGAACATAAACTGCTTTATTTTTTCAATTCTCATATGCAACAAAATAGGTTTTTTTAACAAAACATTTTACTTTTTACAACTTGTAAAATACATAAAATAAGCAGTTGTTAAAAAGAAAGAGAAACAGCAGTGTTTTTAACAAATCACTATGTTGTGAATGATGTAAATGTAAAACAAATGAAATAAACAATTCACTCCAAAATAAAATACAGTGGCGTAGTGCAACATGGTGGAGTATGCAGGTAGGTTGCAAAAGGCCAACAATTTTTCATTCTTCAGCAGTTCTTCTGGAGGAAGATCAACATATCAGCCTTCTCTGGCAGGAGTCGGGACCTCTCCTGGCTTATGGTGTTCCCTGCAGTTGAGAACACCCTCTCAGAAGGGGTGGAGGAAGCTTGGGTACAGAGGTAGCCTGTTGCAATGATAAAGAGGAGAGGCAGAATATCTTTCTTTTCCCACCACCACATTACCGGATCTTCAGCCATAGAGATGGCAGGCAGGCCTTTGTAAAGCTCAACCTCTTGGTCCACACGCTCCGGGAGGGACATGGTGCTCTGCTGGATTGTTGACCTAAGCTCCCTTTCCTCCTCCGCGAACAGCTCCTCCAAGGCACTTTTTGCTTTGAACACTGATTGCGGTGGGTCTGTCTCCAAATCCTCTGCTTCCTCTCCTTCAGACTCCTCTTCATGTTGCTGCCGTGCTGCTGCTGCGGTTGCCTGCTCCGGCTCCTCTGACAACCCTGGACCTGGTGTTGCTGCTCCTGTTGCATGATCAATAACTGCCTTTCTCAGTCTGTCCCAGGTGTCTTCACTCACCGGTCTCCCTTTAAACCTGGGGTCCATAGCTGTGGCCTCATGCAAGAAATCTTGGATGACGTTGTCCTGGTAGCGCTCACTGAGGTTCCCCCAAACCTTCTCCTTGATGGCTTTTACAAATGATGTGTCTTCATGCTTTACAGTGAAGTGCTCCTCCAGTTTTTGGAGAATGGGTATAATCTGTCCACACGTAGAATTCTTTTCCCCTGACACACACAGTGTGGATGTGTATAGGATCTTAATGAGCTGGACAAACTCACTGTATTGTAGCACTGTATTGCTGGATATTGCTCCATGAATCTCTCTATCATTAAATAGAGAGAATTCCATCTTGTCTTGACGTCCAGGATGAGTGAGTGTTGTTGAAGTCCTGAAACAACAAAAACAGCATAAATTAACCACACAATTCAATATTGAATTAAACAGATTGTAAGATTTGTGAATTTCAAAATAATAATTTAATGGTTTAAAATGGCTTCTCTTACCAAGGATCTGCTGCTTGTCCTTCAATAATGTGTTGGCCATTGAGGACCTCTTAAACCACACGACCACTGATCGGATTCGGGCAGCCCATTTATCAATGGAAGCACCAGTTTGAGATTGGTAGACTGCCCTGGTGTGGAGGACCCTCTGCTTGAGCTTGCCCTGGCTTGTATAGTGCACTGTCACAGTGATACAGTGGTCCTGGCTGAGGCTGGTCCACCCATCTGATGTTATGGCCAGCTTTGGTACATCCTTGAGCTCAGAGATCATATTGGCCTTTTCTACATCATACCAGGACGGAATTAGTGTGTCACTTAAGTAACTCCTGGAGGGAGGGTTGTATTTAGGGTTGAGTGCCTTGCACATGTCCCTACATTAAAACAACAACAACAACAACAACAAATGTATTGTTCAGTTATTATTTAGTATTGTGTTTGTGGAGTGATGTGTCTAACTTACAATATATTATTATTGTGAAATAATAAATAAAGCTTTATTTTGAAATTAAAAAATAATAATAATAATAATAATAATAATAATAATAATAATATAACTCAATATACTGACTAATATTTTACCTAAAGCCATTTGACTCCACTGTTGCAAAGGGATGTAGACCTTTCACAGTGAACTTGGTCACAGCTTGGTGGCACTCCTTCACCCTCTACTCGTTCATTCTGCCACTAGCTGCCAGCATGAAGGGGTTTATTTGTGCTTGCTTTGGAGCAGCACCAGTGGCAGTAGAAGTAGATGGAGGACTGGGTTGGATCACTGTACCTTAAACAGTAAAAGTGGGTGATTTTTTTTTTTATAAATTTAATCAACTGATAGATCTCACAGAGAGATAGTCACAGAGCATGCTGGATTGTGGAGTCTGGACAAAGCAATCCAGATTTTACTCACAAAATATTACAAATAAAGTATGATGCTTTAGCCCATTATTTTTTATTAATTTAACTAAGCAGCATTATAGCCTAACAACTGTAAAAGATCCTAGATAATGGGTGAACATATAAAAGTATGATGGACTTTGCTGGATGCCCCCAAATTGCTACGTGTTGGCCGCTAGCATATTGTTACAAACCTGGAACGGACGTAGATGAACTAGCTGAGCCTATGCTAGGGCAGTCAAACACTGTACATCTTTCCGCCTGAACATGATGCACTTTCGCAAGGTGTTTTGCCAAATTATTCGTGTTGCCGCCCTTACACGCAAAACATTTGTCACACTTGTGACAACGTGCTGTGTCCGCATCAACTCTGGTATAGTAAAGCCACACTTTCGACCATTTAGCTCTCTCTGCCATCGTTATTTATCTGAAGGTAGGCCACGAGCTTGAGTTGGTGTGTGCGCTGTCTAGTGCGCTGTGTGTGTGTGTGTCACTGGAACAACAGCCGCGGGGCTGTTGTTCCAGTGACACACACACTTAACCCCCTGCTCTCCTCTCACAGACACACGGCAGGCAGCCAGGCAGACCTCTCGTCTTCAGGGAGAATAGCGAAAATTATGATACAATGACGTTGACGGAGTTCGTGAGATAAATGTGCAAGATAACGTTTATCTTGTGAAAAAAAAAAAACCGCGATTGCTCCAGTACCGATAGCAGAACCGTTAAGATCAGAGCTTATCAATACTGCGGTCTTGAAGAATGTAGCCCCGAGGCTCGTTCAGTACCGGGGCTCTGTACCCATCCCTACTTATAACTCAGCAACAAAAGGGGGTACAGACACGGGACCAACTGTCATAGAGAGCTCTTGACCTCAACTACCATGTGAGTGTAGTCAACAACTGGGGGTGCTGTCAGATATGGGTAAAATATGGATAAAATTAATTTTCACCCATTTAGAAATTAGATAATTAAAATCTGATTACACAAGTGTGTTTACCATCCCCTTAAAGTCCACAGTGTACTCTCAATTTAGTATTTACAACTTCCAAATCTAGGAAAAACACTTATATTTTTTAAAAACTACAATTCCCTGGGACCGCGCCATGCAGCGTGATACATATCAGCAACATAGTTGTACTTCTGATTTGCAAAGTAGGGTTCTAAATAGGGTTGAAACAAGATATATCCACTGAATATATCTAATATCTAGTAAAGCCGAACTAGTTATTACACTGCACCTAGATGTACTATGTTAAGAAAAAATAAAGATGTCAGCTAATTTTCAATATTTTAGCTAATACGCTAGAAACTGCGTTTTTGGGATGGTAGGTTTTTGCGGCTTGTAAAATAGAGTTGTAAAATAGGGTCGTAAAAAAGATAGATCTACTGAATATATCTTATATCTGGTAAAGCCGAACTAGTAATGACACTGCACCTAGATGAACTATGTTAAGAAAAAGCAAGGATGTTGGCTAATTTCAGATATTTTAGATAGTACTCTAGAAACTGCGTTTTTGGGACGGTAGTTTTTTTGCGGCTTGTTGTAAAATAGAGTCTGAAAGATACATCTACCGAATGTATCAAATGTCTAGTAAAGCCGAACTAGTAATGACACTGCACCTAGATGAAATATGTTAAGAAAAAGTAAGGATGATGGTTAATTTCAGATATTTTAGCAAGTTCTCTAGAAATGGCGTTTTTGAGACTGTGATTGTTCCGGTTGTAGAGTTGTCAAATAGTGTCGTAAATCTACTGAATATATCAAATATCTAGTACAGCCGAACTATCATGTCATTATTATTATTATTTATTATTATTGATGGGAAATTATAACAGAGGAATATATTTGTGGTTTTAATATCAAGAACACTTTCGTGTTTTTGTGTGTATACAGGATGTTGTTGAATCAGGGAATCCGTGTGTCCACCATGACAAAGGATCCTAATTGACTTTACATTGGCATTGTTTCCGTGGTACCGGCATGTAATTTCAATCCATTACGTGCTGCCACCACGGAATGTGGTGTTAAGAGGTCGTGGTCATTTCACGTATTTCTGTGAGATCAGGTTGCACTGCCAGCTACTAGCCTGGCATGTATACTACAACGTTTTTGGTTGTCTTTGCAGATCAGTGTTTGTGGTAATTGTTATCAAAACGTTGTCATCTGAATGCGGAACATTTTTCAAAACGCAAATGAGAAACGAAGAATCACAGCTGAGAATTTATATCGATCATAGATTGATTATTGACTGTAGAGTTAGTTAGTGATCTACCCAGGTTTAAAGAGAGCCACTTTTGTAGAACGGATAACTTTATTCTGAACATACCTTGCTTACCCACTGATCTTGCTTCGTGTACAGCCCTCTCATTTGTTCCACCTATGTCTAATCACCCTGCTCTCATAGTGTATTTAGGCTGTGTGTTTCCCTTGTGTCATTATCATTTCATCATCTCTTTCAGTAAGTATTTTTCCAGCTAGGGATGCACCTAAATGAAAATTTGTGGCCGAAGCCGAATAAAATTAAACGCTTGGCCGAATACCGAGTACTGAATACCGAATGCCGTTGTTTAGTTTTTCATTAGTTTTTGGAGATGAACGCCCTCCAGATTGTTGTCATGGTACCAAAATTGGGACCCACAGTACGATACCAGTGAAAGTATCATGGTTCTGAGTAGTATCACGATACCACTGCGAAAATGAGGCAAATGTGCCTTTTGTCATTTATAAAAAGATGAATCACTTTTCTATAATACATCAATGATATTTCAACGGAATATATTACTTATTGACTTATTCATACTTCAAAAATGGCATCAATAAGTGATTAACATAGTGGGGATCGAATTAAAAATAAATAAATAAAATAAAATATTTAGTACCGCGGTCTACCAGTATACCCTGCAACACTACTCTAGATATAGTTCAGTAATACATTCTTTGTAAGCCGCTTTTCTTCTATCACTCTCCAACACTTTGAAATATCGCCACACTGCCGAGATTTTACTCCGTCCATCATCGCACACTGTTTGATTGCGTCATCAAAACACGGGGCTATTATTCGGCCTTGCTTTTCACTTATTCCACCGAATACCGAATGTGTGTTTTTTTTGCAATATTCGGCCGAATATATTCAGTTACCGAATATTCGGTGCATCCCTAGTTCCAGCCCTTTCTTCCTTGTGGTGTTGTTTTTCTAGTGTTTGTTTTTCCAGTTTGCAGGATTTGTTTTGGATTTTCCTGCTACCTGTTGTTTGGCTGCTATTACCCGCCTGCCTCTGGACCCTCTCAGTTGTGAGTCGTTTTCTGG
This sequence comes from Epinephelus moara, assembly GCF_006386435.1. Taxonomy (NCBI): domain Eukaryota; kingdom Metazoa; phylum Chordata; class Actinopteri; order Perciformes; family Serranidae; genus Epinephelus; species Epinephelus moara. Next base: position 1,176,829 of record NC_065524.1, read on the forward strand.
TGAAATCACCAACATCATCCAACTGCCTCCTCATCAGTTTATCTGCGTCGTCATTCAAACCACAATTTCTTGAAACTCTTACATAAATAGAATTGACAAGTAGATCTACAAAATGAAAGATGATATGATGATTTTAAAGATGGAGTGTCATGTAAAAATCTTATCAGTTCAGTCATCTTTTTGGCAAAGCTGTAAAATTGCACAGAATGTTAACCATGTTGGCATGCAACCTAGGTTTTTTGTTGCATGACTGCTCACCTCCCATGATTTCCTGTCATGCTGCATTGTAAACGGTCGAAGACAAACAGTGACATACAAAAATTGTAAAAGTCTGCAAATGATACTTTGACAGAAATCCCATCCTTTCTGATTCGTTGAAATTTTGGGCAAATTATCCATCAAGAGAATATAGTATTAGGGATTCAAGCCCCAAGGGCTTTAATTAAGGTTTAAGCCCTTCAGACTTTTTTTTTTCTTCAGAAATGTTTTCAAAAATTCCTGTGAGATATTACATCCTGTACACATGAAATTTTCACAAATAATTAGAAGTTGTGTGCAAATGCTGCTCAAAAAATTTAAAGCTAGATGGGGCGCTATAATTAAGGCTCAAAAATTTTAATTTTGAAAGGAAACACCCTTCACATCGTACTCAACTCAACTCAACTTTATTTATAGAGCACTTTAAAAACAACAACAGCCGAAACAAAGTGCTGTACATAAACATAAAAACTTAAGACATAAAACAATTACAAACACTAAAACAATAAAATAAAATAAAATAGAATAAAGCAAAACAATAAAAACACTAAAACAAGAGCAGAGTCTCATGCTGAGTTGAAAGCCAAGGCATAAAAATGGGTTTTAAGATGAGTTTTAAAAATGAACAGTGAGGGGGCTTGTCTAATGTGTAAAGGTAGGTTGTTCCAAAGAAAAAGCGCTACCCCCTCTGAGCTTCCACTTGGACCTCGGTACCTCCAGGAGCAGCTTATCAGCTGACCTGAGGCACCGAGCAGGAGCGTAGGGATGAAGCAGCTTAGAGAGGTAAGGCGGGCTGAGACCATTTAAAGATTTAAAAACAAATAAAATAATCTTAAAATGAACTTGAAAGTGCACAGGCAGCCAGTGGAGGATGGGAGAATGGGAGTTATGTGCACCCTCTTACGTGCTCCAGTTAAGAGATGAGCAGCAGCATTTTGAACACAAGAGCCACTGGGACCAAACACCATCACTTCTGTTTTCTTTTCATTAAAATTTAAAAAGCACTCCTGAAGCAAGGCAGAAATCTCAGAGGAACGAACGTGTTTATCAACGAACATCTCACAAAACACAACGCAGACATAGCCAGGAAAGCACGATACCTGAAGAAACAGGGGAAAATCCAAAGTACATGGACAAACAACTGTAAAGCATTCATTAAGCTGAATGGTTCACCCGAGCAGGCCAAAGTACTTGTCATCAGAAACATGGAGGAGCTGGATAAACCTCAATAGGCCCTATCGTGATCAGCATGAACCGAGCTAAGGTACCATCCACCCACAACCATGACAGACAGAACTCACTCATCTCCATCTGGAAACAATATTAAACATTTAACTGAGAGGATAAATGATCATGATCATCTGGAACTGAGAACTTTTGAATTCACCGAACACAATTCTCAGGATGTGGAACAGAATATAGACCCAGATAATATTTTTTTCTGTAACATTGACAACAATTGCCTTTACTACAGTCAGGAGTCTTCCCACTCCTTTTTGAACATGGATAACTTGTTATCATTTGTTGTTGTATTCTTTACCTTTTTTCTTTTTTTTTATTTTTTTTTTTTTAATATGTTCAAAATAAACTTCAATCAATCAATCAATCAATCAATCAATCAATCAATCAATCAAAAAAGTCTCCAGGCTTTAATGTCTTTGAGACCTAACAGAAGTGGTTTAAGCGAGAAAGCATCTTTCTTCTTCAGTGGCACATATATCTGACTATCGTCAGCATAACAATGGAAAGAAATACCATGCTTTCTAATTATGGAGCCCAGAGGCAGTAAATACAGTGAGAAAAGCAGGGGCCCTAAAATTGAACCCTGTGGAACCCCATACGACACAGGAGCAGAGCAGGACTCAGAACCACCAACGCTTACACACATAGTTCTGTCTGCCAGATAAGACCTAAACCACTCCAGAGCACTACCACAGATGCCCACTAGGTGCTGTAACCGAGCCACTAAAATATTGTGGTCCACAGTATCAAAGGCCACTGTTAGGTCCAGCAGAACAAGAATCATATAGTCACCAGAGTCATTTGCCAGGAGGATGTCATTAAAAACTCTTTATAAAGCTGACTCTGTGCTATGCAGTGTTTTAAAGCCAAATTGAAAGACCTCCAGGATATCATGCTCATCCATAAAGGACTTTAACTGAGCATGAACAGCTTTCTCCAGGATTTTTTAAATAAAAGGTAGCTTGGAGATGGGCCTGAAATTGGCCAGCACAGTGTGATCAAGGCCAGGTTTCTTTAGCAGGGGTTGCACTACTGCATGTTTAAAACTTAAGGGGTCAACACCAGAAGACAGGCTGCTGTTAATTATGGCCAGAACCGACTGTCCTATACTAGGGAAAACCTTCTTGAAAAAGTGAGGAGGGACAGCGTCACCCGGAGAACCTGATGGCTTAATATGGCCAACCATGTCATCTAAAAACTCCAGAGTTGCAGGCTCAAACTTACCAAACATAGCCGAGATAGGAGCAGAGACAGAGGGGTCAGAGGCAGGAGTTGAGATAAAAGACCTTGTGGTAACAACCTTGTTGATGAAGAAGTGCAGGAAGCTATTGCACATTTCAGGGGGTGCTTCCATGCAGACAGACTGTGGGGCATTCAGAACAGAGTCAATAGTTTTAAATAACACACATGGGTTGTGATGATTAGACACAATAATGTTTGACGTGTTCTCTTTTGGCCTCTTAACAGTGTTTTGGTAACGGCACCAACAGTCAGACAGGATTTGGAAAGAAACGTGCAGTTTGTCCTTCTTCCACCTGCGTTCAGCTTTGCGGCACTCAAGTCTGGCTGCTCGAGTTATGTCATTGAACCAGGGCTCAGGTTTAGCTTTAGGCTGCACAGTTTTAATGGAGCCAGAGTCCAGTATTTTTCGGCAGAAGGAGTGAAACCAGGAACTGAGCTCCAAGTGTTAAGAGATGTTGAGTCAGAGTGGACATAGAGGTGGTCGAAGGCAGCAGAGAACTGACCGGCAGTGAAAGGATTAAAAGTCCGACGGCACTGAGCAGGAGCGCAAGATTTAATTGTAACACAGGAGAAACCAGCTTCGAATAATACGGGCATATGATCAGAAATCACATTGTCACAGATCTCCAAGTTAAACACAGACAAACCATATGACAGGACGAGGTCTAATGTATGTCCATGTTCATGTGTGGGACCACGGTCCGTGTACTTCACGGCCATTCGTTTTTCGTTTCGAAATAACAAATTGAAACATGGAAAACCAACCATTATCCGTTTTTTGTTTTGAAATGACCAAACAAAAAAGGAAAAAAACGACGGATCGTTTTTTATTTGATAATAAAAAAAAAGAAAAACGGAAAACGAATTGTTATCCATTATCCGTTATCCGATTTAATTTGGGAATTAAAAAAAAAACCCTGTGGGAATCTCCTTTCTCTATTTCTTGTTCGTTTCTTCTCTGTGACCAGTAAGTTGCATTCAGGTGGTGTCGGAATAATTGGAAAAATGACTTTCCGACTGGGAAAATACAACGCCCACTCATGTCGGAAAAACAACTCGGAGATAATTTTGGAACAGGAGGTGTCAACTTGACTGAAACTGACATCACTTTCACAGAAAACTGGCGGACGAAAAGGAACGTTTGGTCCATGGTAATAAAACTTTTTATTAGGCCAATTCACGTATTGCATATCATTTTTTGCGGACATGTAATGTGTAATGTGGTATGCCGTTAGTTGCTGTCCATGTAGAGTGACCTAGATTAGTTAGAAAAGTTATTTATTAGCATAACATGTCAGATAAAGCAATATTCTAGTAGTTATAGGAAATGTACATGCTCTGTGTGTATATTTCATAGCTTTTATGTGCTCCACGAAGGACCCGTCAAGAGATGTGTGTCATCAGAGAGCGTCAGGCGGCACTGGGCCCCGGCGGCAATATGACTTTGGATGAATATGCACGTTTTATTGCGGAAAATAGAAGAAATAGAATGTTCTGTGTTGATATCGCTGCTGCGTTATGTACCCAGTTTGGAACGAGACGGGAGTTTTCTGAGAGGAATGTGCGGAGGTGGTGTGCTGAGCAGGGGCTTGTCAGGACGAAAAAAAGTGGTGGCTCGCTCGTGGTGAAAAATAGAGAAAGGAGTTTCCCACAGGGTTTTTTTAAATTCCCAAATTAAATCGGATAACGGCTAATGGATAATGATTCGTTTTCTGTTTTTCTTTTCTTTATTATAAAATAAAAAACGGGAGACGGATCATTTATTTCCTTTTTTGTTTGGTCATTTCAAAACAAAAAACGGATAATGGTTGGTTTTCCGTGTTTCAATTTGTTATTTCGAAACGAAAAACGAATGGCCACGAAGTACACGGACCGACCACACACACACTACCAAATTGAAAGAGTCAATAAGGCTTAAAAAGTCCTTCACCAACGGCTTATCAGGACAACACACATGGATATTAAAATCTCCAACAAAAAGGGCATGGTCATAATTCTAATTATGTCTAATTAATAATTAGGCATAATTTCAGCCAGGAGATCAGAAAAGTCACTCACAAAGTCCTTGTTGTATTTGGGGGGTCGGTAGGTGACAGCGCACAGCACCGGGTCCCATCTAAAATAAAGTCACTCAAAGCTGGAGAATGAAGATGAGTGTGCTGCTTACATTTAAAACCATTTTTATAACCAGTCGCTGTTCCTCCTTCACGACCCAATGTCCGCGGGGAGTTAAAATAAGAATAGCCAGTAAAAGTTCGACAAGAATGCTGCACTCACTGGCACTGATCCAAGTCTCCACCACAAGAGGAAATCCAGGCTCCGGGAGCTGAAGAAATCCCTCAGGATAAAAGTTTTCTTCGCCAGAGATCTGGCGGAGTTCCTCAACCGAAGCGGTGACAGGTACAGTACCAGGCAGATGGCGATGGGATCCAGGAGACGCTGGGGCACAGCGAAGGGACGGTATAATTCATGTCCCGACCAGGAAATAGATGGAGAACGTGCCAACCAAACTTTCAGCTTCACCTGCCGGCTGCTGTGTTTACTGTGGCGACGGAGATGCTTCCGCCGGGAGGGTAGGGCCGAGGCCCAGTAAAGGTGAGTTGGGATTCCCGCCAGGAGCGGGGGCAAAGTTTTCTGTCCACTATGATACGCACATAGCTCTCTGACATTATGTCAAGGATCCATGGGGAATTGGCAATCATAGACCAACAGAGACTCGATCTGTATAATGCCAAGGGTTAGAAACATCAAAAACACCAACCAAAGTAGGAGCAGTAGATGGCCAGCCACACACACCGGGGCCATCTTACCACATCTACACCAAGCTGTTGACACTGGCTGGCAATCGTAAGTCTGGCTGACTTGAAATCTGACTCACAAGTGCAGCTCAATGTGCTCTACAAAAAACATAGAGGAAGCATGATTGGACCACTGTAAAATTTTACATCATTATGAATTTTTTGAAAAACACATTTTTGATATCTCCTCCAAAACTGGTTTGTACCAACCTTTCTGTGGGTTACCAATGGACCAAGCCCATCAAAAGTTATCAAAAGCTTGTTGATATGTCATTGTGTTTCAAAGATATTGACCAATGAGGAGGGAGGAGGGAAACTTGAAATACACCTAACTCCATTGCCACTGAACCAATCCTCACGGAACTTGTAGGATATATTCACATAAGTACCTGAATCATACCCTATAAGTTTTGTTTAAATTGACCATTAGAGGACGCTTAGTATGCAAAAAGTTTATATCTCACAGTCAGCTACAGAAATTTGTACACAATTCAGTTTGCACCATCTAGGGTCATGTCTCAGCTGATGCATAAAATTTGGAAGTCATTACTTGGAAAGGGCATGGCTTATTGCAGTAAATTGTAATTTTAAGATATTTCACATTCTAAACTTGAGAAAATCATAATAATTCACCAGTATGTCCTAAAGAGCTGAAATTGTTTCAGCACATCCACTGAAAAGTGACAAAAGTCTGCCATACTGCAACCAATAGTCAATTCAGAAGTGTGTCGCTGTATATTTTCAGGAATATTCAAAATTAATTAACACCTATATCTCAAAAAGTCTTCATTCAGAGGCAATCAAAATGGACATAGACAGTCTTTGGATACTATCACATTTCAAATGGTGTTCAGATCAGTTAGCTTGCAGTGATATTCAATAATTTGTACTGTATACACAACATTTTCTATCTCATCTCATTTTTTACCAAATGTCACCAAAACATTTGACAATATACCCGAAATCAGCAGAATGATGAGATTTTTTTTCCAGAATTTTATCACCAGCACATTAAGTGTTATTGATATCTCATTGCATTTTTAAGATATTGACCAATGAGCTTCAGATGGGGCGTGGCTCCATCCATAACTCCACAACCTTTAGGCCAATCATCCCAATTCTTGCAAGCAATGTGGTAAGAACTATCAGGGACATATCCTGAAAGTTTCATTTAAGTTGACCACTAATGGGCGCTACAAATATAAAAACATCGGTGTAAGATTACACAAATCAATCTCTAAATCATAAATTGATTGTCCAAATATTACAAAACTTGCAGGGTATGTTAAATAATATGAACCACATGTGTTAAATCATCTGAAATCAGTCAATAGGGGTACCATCAGTTATAAACAAGTGCAATGGCCTTTCACAAAATTTCGCTATAAATCAATGACAGTTTGTTCAACATTTGACCAATAGAAAGTGACAGTGTTTTCAAAGAAGAGTGTGGCCCAGTAGAAATTTGGAAGAATAAGCATCTGTCTGATTGGCATAAAACCTGTCGTTTATCTTTAATGCAAACGCTCTAAATTGTCAAAGGTCTTGATCTTACCCAGCTCTTCTTACCCAACAAAGAATCAAGTTTTATTTTTTTATATATATATATATATTTTTTTTTAAATTAAATGCCACTAGTAAAAAACAAACACTTGCTGCACCATTTTATCATTGCCAGGCAACCACCCCATTACCTCCTTGCCCTAACCTTCTTGTGTAATCAATCTACTGTTTATTTTATTCTTTTTTTATTTTATTTATATCACAGTAATTAGTAGCTAGCAGACACAGGGTACTTGCTGTAGCTCTGGTTGAGGATGAGAAGCTGTCAGCAAATAGTTTGTGGGTACAAGAGACCCTAAAAAAGGGTGGATCAAGGGGAGGGACACCAGTTGTTCCAAGAGCTTTCTTTCCAGTCCATTGGTCCTGCCAAGCAACTGAACACCACCAATTTTTCCTCCAATGTTTAGCAACTGTAAACTTGTTGTCGTGATCATCACAGAAAGTCCCCAACTGGACAATGGGGAAAAAAAGCAGAGATGACGTGGGGTGCCTTTCCACTATGTGGGTGTCAGACTTCAGTCTCAGTGTTTTCAAAGTCTTTTCCAAATTATTCTAGTGTATATCGCAGCGGTGCCTGGACAGCGTGACGTGTGTGGTTGTGCTGCTGCCGTGGTCCTGCCAGATGCCTCCTGCTGCTGCCNGGTTTCTACCGTTTTTTTTCCCCGTTAAAGGGTTTTTTTGGGGAGTTTTTCCTTATCCGCTGCGAGGGTCCTAAGGACAGAGGGATGTCGTATGCTGTAAAGCCCTGTGAGGCAAATTGTGATTTGTGATATTGGGCTTTATAAATAAAATTGATTGATTGATTGATTGATATGGTACGCATTGATTACCTAGGATGCAGCATCAGTTCTTTCACTTTACTTAACAGCAACAATAAAACATTATGGTGAAGCATACATTATTATAGATGCATTGATATGTACAATACTTAACACATGCAGTGATAACTTGTGGTACTGCATGGACTATTATAACATACTGTGTCCTTACTAGAATTTATTTGATGCTGAATAGATAATTTTGGTGCTCTTTATGATCAACTCAGGTTGTGAGATTTGTATAATGTTATGTAATAAATTGTATATAAAGATAAAGAGTCTCTGGTTTTGTTAATAAAATTTTAAAATGAAGGATTTTATATGTTTAATTTTCAGATGCATTTTCATAAAATCATTGAACCCTACAGCATCAAACCGCTTGCTGCGGACTCACCTTCTTATTCTAACTTTTGCGTGTAATCAATCTATGGTTTATGGTGAGAGCCTGTCAGGAAATACTTTGTTGGGCACAGGGAAACTGAGATCTGTATGGGTACATAAGACCCTAAAAAGAGAGGGTGGATCGAGGGGAGGGACACCAGCTGGTCCAGGAGCTTCATTTTCATGATGGCCGTTTCCAGGCCAACCCGATCTCACAGAAATATGTGAAATAACCATGACCTCTTAACACCGCATTCCGTGGTACCGGCACATAATGGGTTAAAATTACATGCCAGTACCACGGAAGCAATGCCAATTTAAAGTCAATTAGGATCCTTTGTCGTGGAGGACACACAAATTCCCTGTTTCAACAATGTCACGTCAATGTCGTTTTCCTCAATGATATCTTGAACATTTCTGTATACACTCAAAAACATGAACGTGTCCTTGATAACTCAACAATATGATAGGTTAATGTTAAGGCCATGAAATAAAATAAATGTATTTTGCCAGGACTTACATTTCTGTATTTCATTGAACTTCCACTGTTACATAACAGTTATTTTTGCACACTGTTGCTCTTTTCACAACATACTGTATATTTCATACACTTCTTTGTTCATAGGGCAGACCATATTTCCTTTGTACAGTCAGTATTTTATTTCACGTTTTATAAACCATTTCCGGACTATTAGTCTACTATTCCACTCTGTAAAAAGATTTTAAAATTTCAATATAATTGTAATAGCATTTTTGCTCATTTCATTATTGTTATTATTGGTTTACTTTTTCTATTTTTATTCTTCTGTGTTGCGTGTTTTTGGGAGCAAACACCAAGACACAATCTTTGTATGCTTGCATTGGCTAATAAAACAGATTCTGATTGAATGTATGTCATGCTGACATAAAATCTCAAAATCAAGAATCTCCAGGCCAGTTATGCTTTCTCGGCATAAACTCAAGGAAACAACATAAAACGCTGCCGTGTTAACCTTTGACCGAGAGCATTAATGGGGGGTCTCGGTTTTATAAGGTTAATTAAATTCACTGCTCACAGTCTTGACCTAACATACACACACACACACAAGAACATGCACTCCTTTTCTCATACAGGCACTCCTTCACATACACACATCTAATGTGTGAATTATTCTGTGTAATGATGACCATTGCCCTTAGGGTTTTTTTGGTTTCTCCTGCACATTTGTGATATCTATTCTATATATTGTATGTTTTTTGTTCTACTCTTGCATTGTTTTGTTTTATATATATTTTTCATCTCGTGCTAATAAATAAATACATAAATTGTTTATATATTTTGCTGACTGTTAAAATGCACCAGACAAATAAGCTTTGTTCCTGTAATTTGTTTACATATTTTGTTCATTTAAAATAATTTTTTCTGTTGCTGTGCCAATCCCTTGCCCCTTTAATGTGAAAGTTTCATTTTAATATAAGATTTTGGCTGTTAACATTTTAGTATGATAAGGAAGTTACGAGATTTAGTTAAGTTATTTCAATGTATCTATTTTTTGGACATTTTACAGCGCTTAAAAAAATATTGCGATATTATCGTTTACCGTGATAATTTGGTCACTATAATTGAGATCAGGGGTCGCGTTAACCGGATATTCTCGGTCATTGACCGGTTTTTTACAGCAATGACCGGAAAATCTGAAGGCCGTCGGTCATTTTGACCGGTTGCAATTACCACCCCTGCCCACATGGCGGCGGAGTGCACAGTCAGTGGCTGCCGTTTTCACACTGCAGAGAAAAAGTCATTCATCTGCTTCATGTAGCGTTGTTGAGCCCTGGACACACCGGACGCGTAGTACCGCGGAAGTCCTGCGAGTGTACTCACAGCCGCTTGACTGTCCACACAGGCAGCACATTTCTCCTGCGCTCTCCGCGCCGGTTAAACATCGACTCCACTCGTCTGTTCCCGTCAGTACTCGTTTTTTCATTTCAACAGGTCATTTTAAACATGGGTAAGTCCATATTTTAATTGGTTTTTATAACGTAATAAGTTAATTACAATTTGTCATTGCATGTCCATGTATTGAGCGTGTTGGATAAACACCTGAATGAATAGGGCATATTGTTCTGACCATTTTATTTATGTAGTTATGTCTGTAGGCTCGGGGACACAAAATTAAAATTGTAATGAAGTGATTAGGGTATTGAAAAATGTGTTCGGTTATGCACTGTTGTGTTATTTTAAATTATAAACACGGTATTTTCTCCTCACGTTCCTCAGTGCGTGCTGTTGTTATTTTATTTTGAAAATTGGCCGGATTCTCTCGTCTTTTCTGTGTCTGACTTCCTGTTTGGTATGATCCGCTCTATCCAGCTTGACAGAAGCGCTCGCATGAAAAATAGACCAGACGCAAAACTGAAGCGCTGCCTCCGCGGGCGCTCTGCTCTGCTCAGCGGCCTGTGTGGACAGTCAGATAGGTTAACATGGGCGCCGATTGAAAACTGCCTCTGCTGCTGGGCCTTGCACTTCGGTTCCGCGTCCGGTGTGTCCAGAATGGCACGGGTGTGTGGATGTCTGTTCATCTTTTCGTTCATGTCCTTATTAATGCACACTTTATAACTTGCTTGTTGGATTAATTAAAAACGAACGAATGAAAACTAAATATCTTTGAATATCTTAAAGGAAAATTAAAATGACTGGTAAAAATAGATTATGACCGGATTTTTATGACCCTGTCGGTCAAAATGACCGGCGACGAAAAAGTCTAGCGCAAGGTCTGATCGAGATATCAGATTTTCCATATCGTTACATCCCTAGTAAATAGTTACCAGGGCCGTACGTAGGATTTTTGAAATGCCGAGGTCATTTAGTCGTGGTGCACGTAGGGGGGTCAGAAATTTTTGTCAATTATATATCAAAAGCCTTCAATCTGGTGTACTTTGACAGCCAAATTAAGAGGCTACATCTATAAAGAACTACACACATCATATTAGATTAATCCCATCTTATCATGTTTCTCTTCCCACTTCATACTATAGCGAAATTGCCTTTCACCAAACTTTGTTTGTGGGTATTTATAATTATGTTTGAANACTTCTCTGTGCTCTGTGCTGCTCTTTGGCCTGACCTGAACGTTTTTTGTTGTTGTTTTTCAGTTTCAGTTATATATTGGGGGGCATTTTGGGAATTGGTGGGGGGGCACGTGTCCACCTCAATGTATATGGTGACTACGGCCCTGTCACGCATGCATAATTAGGCTGCAGTTGTCTGGGTGGGCAAAAGTGAAGTGCGCTGGTCTTGTCATACAAAGTTTGATTGAGTGACAACTGGAGAATATGGAGATATTTGCATCTTGAAAGCCAGACTACAAATGTGGATAGACAGGGAGAAACACACGCAAGCCTAAGACGTGGTAAGATATGATATTCCTCACTATATGAAGTGACTGATAACAAGATCTGTATAATGGATTGTAAAGAAATTCATCAGGTTTTTATTTTGTAGACAATTAATCTCTATTTATAGCGTGATGGGATGACAGCACAATGATGTGTGTGATATCCTCAGAAAGCTCTGGTCCTGCACTTTCATATGAGAAGTGTGGCATTTCTGTGCGGCCCTGCATTCGTGAGAAATCCATCTAAGAATAATGTGTTTGCAAAGCTGTATGAAAGCTGCGTCGATCAAACAAGAGTACCAGAATTTTCTTTTTTAAATAATTGTTATTATAGAGAAGAGAGAGTCACTCAATCACCTTCCATTGGTCCTCCCACGTACTTTCACCGCACAAATGAAATGGTTTATTTTTATTTTCATTTTATTCATTCATTTAGGTTGGGAAAAAATACCGAGGTCATGACCTCGGTGTCCTCAATGGTAGTTACGGCCTTGATAGTTACCTATGCATGAATGAGAACGGGTTGGTCTTATCAGCCCTAACCATAACCCAAGCACTTTAGACCTTCCTCCAAGCCTGTAGTAATGTACTAAATTGTCAGTAGTATTGTGTTCTCTGAGGATGACTCATTTTATTAACTATTTAAAGTAAAAAAGAAAAAACAAACAAAAATGAATTCATTTTATACACTGGGCCTTCAAAGTGCTCTCTGAAACTAGACCTGGCATGGCTTGTGTCCAAAAAATGAAAAAAATCAAATCTTTGTCCTGGAGCTTAACCAAATACATCATTGGAAAGGTCTCCTGGAGAGTAACATTATGTCAGTATGAAGATTCTACATGGCTCCTGCTTTAAAATACTGACCTTTGAACCTTGTCCTCTGTGCATGTTTGAAGGCTTATAATTCAGCAACAAAAGGGGGTACAGACATGGGACCAACTGTTATAGAGAGCTCGTGACCTCAACTATCATGTGAGTGTAGTCAACAACTGGGGGTGCTGACTATCATGTGAGTGTAGTCAACAACTGGGGGTGCTGTCAGATATGGGTAAAATATGGTTAAAATTCTTTTTTCACCCATTTAAAAATGAGATATTTAAAATCTGATTACACAAATGTGTTTACCATCCCCTTAAAGTCCACAGTGTACTCTCAATTCAGTATTTACAACTACCAATATTTGTAAGCGACTTTTCAAAAAAACAAGCCCAAAGTCACGGCTAATAAGCGGACCTGACAACCCTGCTTGTGTGATCATGAATACCCGCCCTACCCGGCCTCCGACTGGTTTATGATGACATTTTACTCTCCCTAAGCCAATCATCATCACTTATGTGGTTGTCTCTCCCTCCCTTCCCCCTCACCTGCCCTCACCAAAGAAAAAAAAACTTTAGAGCTCCGCTGAGAAGGAGCTTGCTTGGGTGAAAGCTGCTTCAGTGATCTCAAGTAAAGCCGAGCAACAGTGCATTTTATTGTGAGTAACAGTAACGGCGTTATAACAGGGAAAACAGTAGGCCTAACTTTTTTGATTACTCGTTACTGGAAAAAGTTGTGTCGTTAGTTACCCCGTTTATTTATAACGCCGTTATTCCCATCACTGCCGCTGAATCACCGTAGCCATCAGCTGACAGCAAGCAACACAGCTATGGAAGCGGTATGTAGTAACTTTGTCAATTTGTACTGTGTAAGTTGTTTTGTTTGAACACAGTGTGAAGCAATTACTACCGCTTGTCCACTGGGGACGTGTTGTTGATGGCTTGTGTTGTTTGTTGATCAGTGGATGTGGTTTATGATCGGATTGATTGACTGATTGCTGACCCATGTGGATTTCTGAATGATTTATGGAACACCGGGAAATGCAAATGAGTGTGTCAAAGCCAAGTTCTGATGTCAGTGGCTCAGAAATGGATGAACAAAGAAGAGCAAATCAAACTCACTGCTAAGGCTTTGGCGAATAAAATTGAAAGGCTCCAGAAGGAGCTCAATCAAAGGTTCGTACAATCAAAGGTCTGATAAAAACAATGAAAGAGCTCATGCAGGAGGATGACAATGCCCCACAAGTGCGATTTAAGCTTGAAACTATGAAGCAAATGCTTGATGAAACCACCTTTTTACATGAGTCTGTGATTCCTTTACTTCCTAAAGAGGAACAGGAAAAACAAAATGAATGGTATGTGAATGTACTCAAATGCAACAACGGATTTATTGATGATGTAAAGCAATGGTTTTCTGGAGGGACTGCCAAATGGAGAATGTGGATGTACACGTTAATGAGACAGAGTCTGATGTATCACTATACCTCCCGGAAAATGTTGAATTTGCTGTCCTACAAGACGAGATTAAACCAAACGACAGTGTGTGAAATACAGGAAGTAGAGGCAAGCGAAGCTCTTCTGGAAATGGATTCAAAGTATCATCAACATCTTCAGCACATCTCAAAGCTGAAGCTGACATGGCTGCTCTTATTGTAGAAAAAAGGTTATTAAAGGACAAGCATGCATTGGAAGAACAAGAGGAGCAGTTAAGGAAGAAAAAAGAGCAACTTGAACTTGAGATGATAATAGCCGCATTGGTGGCTAAAGTGAACGTGCTAAAGGGCTCTGGAGAATCTCGTGCTTCAAGTACAACATCTATGAAATCTATGGTTTCTTATTTTGAGAGGGGACAAGGTAAAGTGAAAACCCTAAATGTTAAGGCAGAATCATTTGTGCCTGACACAAAGACAGTTAAAGGTGGCCAGCCTGATCTACATTCTTTGGGTGCAAGACCTAAAGTGAAGCCACCTCAACCTCAACCCCAACACGTTCAGAGGTCATGCGACAACAAAGGCCAACATCCACCACTCAAGCACAGCCACAGTCTCATAACCAAGCTAATAGACCTACAGCACTGGCACCAAACAGTAGCCACCAGAGTCACATAATCACGGTCTTGGAAAAGCAAAATGAAATAACAGCCCTGTTGGTTCAGCAGCAGTCTCAATCATTTTTGCCCTGGAGAGATGTTCCAGTTTTTGATGGTGACCTCATGCAATACCACACATTCATAAGAGCTATGCAACAACCATCACTACTGTGGAAAAGACAGTTGAACCTGGAACAAAAAATAGGGAGAGAAAATCAGCTGGTCGTACACCTTGCTTGTTTTGTGGAGGTGAACATCCATTGGATTTGTGCCCTCAACTGGAAAAGAGTATGCATAGTGAGAAAATTTCTTTCTTGAGAGAACATGGTGTGTGTTTTGGGTGCTTGTGTATTGGTCACATGAGTAAAGACTGTAGGAGGCGCCTCTCATGCAATGTTTGCAGTCTGAAGCACCCTAGCATACTTCATGTGTACCCAAAGGAGAAAGAGACTAATCCAATGCAAGCCAAACAAGAATCTGAGACGGGAATGGGCAGTGCTCTGATTTCCATTAAATCTAGTGGTGTTACAGGGGACAGAAGACATTAATAACATACGCTTTCCTGGATCCTGGGAGCACAGCATCATTCTGCACGTAACGACTGATGAACAAATTGAATCTCAGGGGAAGAAAAACAGGTGTTCTCCTTCAAACCATAGCTCAGGAGAAGGTGGTTGGAAGCAATATTGTTTCAGATTTTGAAGTGGCAGGTTTAGACAGCGACTGCTTTTGTGAGCTGCCTGACATTTAAGCAGAGAATAGAGACAACATTCCTCGGCAGAAAGATCTTCTAAGGTGGCCACATCTGAAACACATACAAATAACTGAAATTGACTCAGATATTGATCTGTTGATTGGAACCAACGTTCCAAAAGCATTGGAATCATGGCAAGTTATTCGGAGTAAAGATGGAAGCCCATCCGCTGTGAAAACTGTGCTGGGATGGACTGTGAATGGACCTCTCAAGGGAGATGGAAGTAGTGGAACTTCTTGCGGACCGACAGATGTCACAGTCAATTGGATCTCAGTTGCTAACCTTGAAGATTTGTGGAAGCAGCAGCTAAAGGCAGATTTCCTGGAATGCAGCCAGGATGGGCAGATGGGATTGTCAAGAGAGGACAGTCACTTCATGGAGTACGTCACCAAGTCTGCTAAACTGATCGATGGCAATTACAGTATCAGCTGACCTTTGAAATATGCTGAACAACAGAAGAGTTGCGGAACAGCTCAAGCCGAAGCCCACGGTTCACCACCAGCCTGTTCATGTTTCTAACCGCTTTTCCCCACTCAGCGACACACCCGCTGAGGAGAAAACTCTGATCATTGGCAGCTCTATTCTGAGGAACGTGAAGTTAGCAACACCAGCGGCCATAGTCAAATGTATCCCTGGGGCCAGAGCGGGCAACATTGAATCAAATTTAAAACTGCTGGCTAACGCTAAACATAGATTTAGTAAGATCGTTATTCACATTGGCGGGATTGACATCCGGTTATGCCAATCGGAGGTCACTAAAATTAATATTGTCTCGGTGTGTGAATACGCTAAAACTATGTCAGACTCCGTAGTTTTCTCTGGTCCCCTCCCAAATCTGACCACTGATGACATGTTTAGCCGCATGTCATCATTTAATCGTTGGCTGTCCAGGTGGTGTCCAGCAAACAATGTGGGTTTCGTTAATCATTGGCAAACTTTTTGGGGAAAACCTGGTCTTATTAGGAGAGACAGCATTCATCCCACTTTGGATGGAGCTGCTCTAGAAACCTGGCAGAGTTTATTTATAATTCAAAACCCTGACAATCCGGAGTTGAGATCAGGACTCACAGTCACAGTCCTATACGCTTCTCTGAGCTTCTAGTGCAGTTACCCACCCATAGTTTTATACAAATGGTGTCTGTCCCCCGACCACCTAAATTACCTAAATCTAAAATTAAACAAAGAGGAGTTGTGCATAACAACCTCATAAAAATTAAAACCTCCTCTGTGACACAAAGACAAAACAGGAGAATTAAATGTGGACTGTTAAATATCAGGTCTCTATCATCAAAAGCAGTGTTAGTAAACAAATTAATATCAGATAATCATATTGATTTACTCAGTCTTACTGAAACCTGGCTGTGTCAAGATGAATGTTAGTCTAAATGAATCCACTCCTCCCAGTCATAATAATACCCACATTCCTCGAGGCAGCGGCCAAGGAGGGGGAGTTGCAGCCATTTTTAACTCTAATCTGTTAATCAGCCCTAAACCTAAACTAGATTATAATTCATTTGAAAGCCTTGTTCTTAGTCTTTTACATTGGACCTAGAAAACCTCGCAGCCACTTTTATTTGTTATAGTGTACCGTGCTCCTGGCCCGTATTCTGAATTTGTATCTGAATTCTCAGAGTTTTTATCCAGTTTAGTTCTTAAATCAGATAAAGTTATTATTGTAGGCGATTTTAACATTCATGTTGACGCTGATAATGACTCCCTGGCTACTGCGTTTACCTCATTATTAGACTCCATCGGCTTCAGTCAGGGTGTACATGAACCAACTCACTGTTTTAACCATACCCTCGATGTAGTTCTGACGTATGGAATTGAAATTGATAACCTAACAGTCTTTCCACAGAATCCCTCACTATCGGATCATTATTTGATTACTTTTGATTTCTTTTTACTCTATTACACGCCACTCAGCAACGGTTACTCTACTAGATGTTTATCAGATACGGCTGTCGCAAAATAAAAATAAGTTAACAAAGCAAAGAAAGTTCGCTTCTTGGTATAACTCACCTGTAAGTTAAAACAAATATTGCGAAAATATTATATAATATAACCAAACTGGAAGAATCTTGTTTAATCTGGGCAGACAGTCTCAAAACGTTTAAGAGGGGCCTCCGCAATGCCTGAGCCAACTAATACTCATCTTTAATAGAAGAAAATAAGAACAACCCCAGGTTTCTTTTCAGCACTGTAGCAAGGCTGACTGAAAGTCACAGCTCGATTGAGCCTTATATTCCTTTAGCCCTTAGGAGTAATTTATGAGCTTTATTAATGACAAAATTCTAACTATTAGAGGCAAAATTCATGACCTCCTGTCCTCAGATAGTACCTATCTGCCCTCAAACACAGCTGTAAGACCTAATATATATTTAGATTGCTTCTCCCCGATTTCTCTTCAAGAATTGACCGCAGTGATTTCTTCATCTAAATCATTGATGTGTCTCTTAGACCCCATCCCAACTAGGCTACTTAAGGAAGTCTTAGCTTTAGTTAACACTCATATATTAGATATGATCAATATATCCTTATTAACAGGCTATGTACCACAGTCTTTTAAGGTAGCTGTAATTAAACCTCTCCAAAAAAAGCCCACCCTGGATCCAGAGGTGTTAGCCAACTATAGACCAATATCTAATCTTCCCTTTCTTTCAAAGATCCTTGAGAAAGTAGTTGCAGACCAGCTGTGTGATTTTCTCCACGATAACTTATTTGAGGAATTTCAGTCAGGATTTAGAGTGCATCATAGCACTGAGACAGCACTAGTTAAAATTAAAAAATGATCTTCTGATTGCTTCGGAAAAGGGACTCGTCTCTGTACTTGTTTTATTAGATCTTAGTGCAGCGTTTGACACAATTGACCATCAAATTCTGCTACAGAGACTGGAACACTTAATTGGCCTAAAAGGTTCTGCACTAAGCTGGTTTAAATCTTATTTAAACCAGCTTACGTTTACTTACGTTTTCAGTTCGTTCACGTTCATGATGAATCATCCTTACGTACTAAGTTTGTTTTGGAGTTGTGCAAGGTTCTGTGCTCGGACCAATCCTATTTACTCTATATATGCATCCTTTAGGTAACATCATTAGAAATCACTCTGTAAATTTTCATTTTTATGCAGATGATACACAGTTGTATTTATCGATGAAGCCAGAAGAAACTAATCAATTAACTAAACTTCATAATTGCCTAAAATACATAAAAACCTAGATGAGCACCAGTTTCCTTATGTTAAATTCAGACAAAACTGAAGTTATTGTTCTTGGCCCCAAACAACTCAGAGACTCTTTATCTGATGACATAGTTTCTCTAGATGGCATTGCTTTGGCCTCTAGCGCTACCGTAAGAAACCTCGGAGAATATTTGATCAAGATTTGTCTTTTAATTTTCATTTAAAACAAACCTCACAGACTGCATTTTTTCATCTGCGTAATATTGCGAAAATTAGGCCTACCCTGACCCGAAAAGATGCAGAAAAATTGGTCCACGCTTTTGTTAGGTCAAGGCTGGATTACTGTAACTCCCTGTTATCAGGTAGCTCTAGCAAGTCTTTAAAAACTCTCCAGCTAATGTTCGGATCTTTTTAAATTTTAGAAATCCGAAAAGGCTCGACAGGCAGCACACAAAGTTATAACTTGTGTTTTTCTTTTTGTCTTCTTTATTTTGATAACAAAAATGACCACAGGTCATAAACCTGAAACAACAAGAAACAGATGCAAAATGTTACATGTAAAACTGTGATTGCTGAACAGCTGTTTCCACTTTTCTACCTGCATATTATTTACATAAGTATCAATGTCAACACACAACACAGAAGACCCAAAGCAACCACATTGACTACATCTCCCAGAAAGCCCAGCGCTCTGGGAGCATGCGCGAAGCAGTCTCTAGACGGCAGCGCGGACATGTCGAGACACGGCCTGTGTTTACCAACTGCACGTGCCGCCGACAAGTTACAAGAGCCACGAAACACAATACAATGCTCTGCAACAGACCACGGAGTCAAAGTTGCCGTTCACCATACCATCGTCCGCATTAACTCACCGAGCGCTCAACCACCGGCATGTCCCAGCCAACCCCGACCACCGAGAATGCTCCCGGGAGTTAGCCGAGTGCTAGCCGAGAGTGCTGCGCTACACTCACGCCGGAGGCTGAACGCCTATCACGCTTATAAACCACACATTATGAGCCACCTACGGCATGTTGGGATAGCGTGGTGAACGTCAACACGACCATTTATTCATGATATAACCATCATTAGCAGGCTGTTTGAAGTTAGCAGTTGTAACTCTACTTATTAACGGGCTGTGTGCTCCTGCCGAAGGCTTGAATACAATGAGCCGTCACCGTGAAAATAAGAATATTTATGTACGCACTCACGATTAACCCCTTAAAGGGTCTCAGGTGTACAACACAAGTAAATGAATGTTTTAACCAAACAATATAAAGGGCAGGTATCTCTGTTAAAGGAGGAGAGTGGTTGCAGCAGCTCAATAAGTTATGTACATTTTTTATCAGTACACATAAACTTAGTCCCAATAATTTCACCAAGGGACCAAAAGTCTTGACACCTCCCACTTGGCCGACTGATCAAAGATCCAAGGAGGCCACAATTAACACAACAGTCACTTGAGTCTTTCAGTGGGAATCTCAAACTTAAAGTCCTGTCTTTACAGGTATCCAAAATGGAAACTAAAGTGGTTTTCGAATGAAAGTGTCCTTCAAGGTTAAGTGTTCTTCTAAAAGTCCAAATGCTTCCATGATTTAGAACAACATGAGAACAAAGGCTACCTAAGGAGGTAGGCTCCACCACCTTTCCTCCTACTGAGTGTAGGTTTGCCCTCTAATCACTCAGTTGCCTCCCAGGGTTACCTGCTAACTAAAGCAAACAGAGTCTCTTAGGTACCCTTGGCAAGGACTTGTTTTTTACTTCTGTTGGTCCTCAACTGGAATCAAGACCACCAACCTCCGCACATCCCTGCGTAGGACGATGGTCGTGGGCAAGGCAGAGTTTTTTCTCTGGGCCCTGGACACAAGAGGGGCAGGAAGACCCATGCAGGTTGTCATGTCCGCGTCCCTGACCACCCCCTTCTTGTCAGGATACATAGCGACCGGAACTGTCCTCTCAGAGCATTTTGGTCTGCTATCCAGACCACATCTCCAATTTCGACGCTCCTCTCTGCCCGGTGCCACTTGTGCCGGATGAACAAGTTTGGGCCCGCCAGCTCACTCCACTTTGACCAGAACCTGTCCACTCCAGCCTGGACAGCCCTCAGCCTGCGCCAAGGGTGGGTTTCCACTTCGATTCCTTGCATGTCTCCTCCCTGTCCGGTACGCCCTAGGATAAGGGAGTTAGGAGTCAAGTACTCCACTGCGTCCTCCTGCTCCTGTGCCTTGGCGTTGATGGGTCGCTCGTTGGTCAACTTAGCTGCCGAGTACAGAAGGGTCTGGAACTCCCCCCAGGTGTAGCAGCCGGTTGTTCCACCGAGGCTGTGAAGAGCTCTTTCAATGAGCTTAACCGCTGCCTCGGCTGCTCCGTTCCTGTGGGGCGCGTCCGCAGGATGGAAGTCCCACTGCCACTCAGTGCCATTCCTGGCAGCCACGTTCTCAACAGACGCCCTCTGTAAACAGGCCAGGTGTCTGTGTAACTCTCTCAGTGCAGGTCTAGCGCCCACGAAATTTGAGCCTCTGTCCGACCATAGCTTCTTCGGATGCCCCCTCAAAGCAGTGAATCGAGTGTAGGCCTGAAGAAAGCTTTCAGAAGACTGGTCATTGACGAGGTCAGCATGCACGGCTCTGGAAGCCATGCAGCAATACACTACTCCCCAGACCTTTTTCTTAGTCCTTTTCTTAACAGCGTCCCTCACCTCGAAGGGGCCGAAGAGGTCCAGTGTGGTGTACTTGAATGGGTTTGCTCTTCTGGTATGTTCCTGAGGGAGGTCGCTCATCACTTGCTGGCACAATCTGGCTCTATTCTTCCTGCAAGTGATGCATTCGTTGACCACTTTCTTGACTGTCCTCCGACCTTGCACTACCCAGGCTTTTTTTCTTGTGCGCAGCAGTGTGGCAGCAACGCCTTCATGATTCGATTCATGAGCTTCTCTTGCTAGCAAAGTCCCCAGCCACATCTGGAAAGGGATTAACGGTACAGCTGTTCCGTCTTTGTTCCAAGATTGGACTCTACCGCCACACAGCAAGAGTCCTGTGTTGTCATCCTTGGTCACAACCAGGCGGTTCAGGGTCGTGTCGTGAAATTCTGCAGCGTCTTAGGCCGCAAGGGCCTGGTCTTGGAAGGCCGTTATCCTTTCTTCCACGGACAGCTTAGAGCCCTTTGCCTCCCACTTTGCTGGACCTGAGGCTTGCTGTTTTCTATTTAGCCAGGATTCCGCAGCTCGTCGAGTCCAGGCGACGTTCCCACACAGTTTTAACAAGGTATTGAACCGCCTGGGCTTGACAACGCACACAAGATCTACACCCCAGGGTTTCCTTCTTGGCTTCTCTGCTGCTGGATTTGGATCCCAGCCTTTTGGCAGTTGCTGCAGCGCGGAACGACCATCTTCATCCGTGGAGTCTCCCGAGTCCAGGTCGACGTCAGTTCTGCTGGGGCTAGATATCTTTTGCGACTGAGCCCTGGTGACTGCAGCTGAGAAAGCTTTTCTCTTAAGCTTTTTCACATCATCAGCAACGGTGGTCACTATCTCACTGGCCATCTTCATTGGCCACTCAGCTTCCGGCCATCTTAGGAACTCAGGGCCTCTCTGCCACTCCGACTCTTCATCAAGCTCCTCAGGAGATGCTCCCCTTGTAATGATGTCTGCTATGTTGAGGTTGCCTCAACCCACCTCCAGTCTTCTATTGGTTCAGCCTTCTGGATTTCTCCGATGCGGTTCGCAAAGAAGGTCTGATAGCCATAACTATCCTTCTGGATCGCTCCCAGGATTGTTTGGCTATCTGTGAAGTGGATCCAGTGCACGACCTCGATGCGGCAGTGCTTCTCAAAGTACCTTTTCAGACGGGTTGCGAAGACAGCGCTGCATAACTCTGCCTTAATCACGTCCCCTTTTTGGTCAAGGGGAGTAAATTTGGCCTTTGACTCAACCAATCTTACGACGACCCCGTTCTGCGTCTCCCACCGGAGGTAGAGCACAGCGCCATAGGAAGCCTCACTCCCATCTGAAAACGTGACTCCCACTGGGCGGCCTATGACTCCTGGTGGCGTGAGGCTTCTCTCGAACCTGATCTGGCCAAGTCTCAAATACTCCTCGAAGAGTCTTATGGATGCCTCCCGGAGTTTTGGCGAGAGAGGGTCATCCCAGGTATCCTCTGTTGGGTTGTCTTTCCCCGCTTCTTGGTAGGATTCCCTCACGAGCATCACTCCTTTCTGCTTAGCAGGTTTGGCTAGACCAATGGGGTTGTAGAATGCAGCAATGTGACTTAGCAGCACTCGACACGTCAAGGGATTTGAAGTGTTACTTCTGACTTCATCTTCGCGCAAGTCAAGTCCCGTTCTCATTTTGCCTCGCTTTTTCGAGAAGTTGATGGAAGTCATCACGCGAAGTTTGTCGGTCTCTGGTTCATATCCGACTCCCAGTGCTTTGCTGTCTTCGTCCTGCATTTGATTGGGTAACACCAGAGTTTTGGGTGCAGACATGATTCCTCTGCTGTCACTGGAGTTGGCTGTGACTCCTGACCTCCCACTTTGGCCAGACAAGACCCATGGTTTAAGGGAGAAGCCCCCAGCCTTTAAGATCTTTTCCACTCCTTTGGTGATCCTTTCCAGTGTCTTCAGGTTGTCATGGGACGTTAAGATGTCATCCACATAGCTGTCTTCTACCAGAACCCGGCGCTCTTCAACCATGGCAGCGAACTGGGGCAGGTTTGCCGTTTCTCTCATGGCGACCTGAGCGATGCAGCCAGCAGGCTTATCGCCGATGTTGACCCTGACGACGACGAAGACTTCGATTTCTTCCTCTGGGTTGTCTCTCCAGAGGAAGCTATGAAGCTGGACTTCTTTGTCCTTCAGCCAAACGGAGTTGTACATTTTTCTTACGTCACCTAAGGCGGTGTACAACCCGCTCCTGAACTTTAGAAGGACTCCTCTAATCGCATTGAGGACGTCTGGACCCTTGTGCAGGAGATCGTTCAAACTTACCCCCAGGAACTCTTGGCTACTGTTCCGAACGATTCTCACAGGGGTAGTGGTTGAGTGAGGATTTGGCGCGACTAGATGACTGATGTACCACTTCGGTCCCTTCCAACTGTCGATTTCCTCTTTAGTGAGTTTAGCGGCAGCTCCCCTTGAGACTATCTTGTGGATTTGTTCTCTGTACGCAGCCTTCCACTCCGGCTCCCTCTCGAGACGTTTCTCCGTGTTTAAGAAGGTTGCTTCCACTGCACGTCAGTTGTCAGGCAGCGTCGCAGGGTCACCTTTCCATGGGTAAGCTGCGTCCCAGTGAGGGGTCTCGCTGTGTTTGTCTGCTTGCACATAGGTGAGGCATTCTTTGATTTTTTCTAGGTCCCTTTCTTCCCCTAGGGTCATTTCTTTGCCTCCAGGGGGACACCTACCGCATTTGCAGCCACCACATTGAGGGTCGCAGGCTGCACCGACGCTGTCCCACTTGAACCACTCGAAGACTTCCTTATTGGTAGTCGTAGTACTCCAGGTGATTGTTTCTCCATTCTCCACCTGGGCTTCGCTAAATCTTGCTGGGTCCACAAGGATCTCTCTGTATGCCCTTGAAGCTGTTCTCATTGACCTTGCAAAGTGAGTTTCAGACCTGTGCGCTGCAAGGTCTACCACTTCAAAGAGGTCAGGATGAGTTCCGCCCACAGTCTTACCCAGGGGACCATCCCAGAGGACGAGGTCTCCGTCCACTTTGATTGGCTGTGGGACCAGGCGACCTTCCCTGTGACTAATTAGCAGGTCAATCTTCTCGGGGCGGACCAAATTCTTGGCTGCAACATCAGGGAAAAACTTCTGTAGTTGCTGCGATGTGACTGCCTGGTTCACCTACCTTTGCGATGTTTTCCAAGCTGTAACAGAGGAGTTTATGCTCTGTTTCTGTACCCTTGGAGGTCTTTACTCTCAGCCTCAGGGTATACCTTCTGGTAGCAACCGTCTTCTTGAGAGGTTTTTTGAGCGTTCCCTGATGTGGCTTTGGTGAATGCCTTCTTTTCCTTCACCCTCTCAGGTTTGTCCGCTGGGCTGGGCTGCAGCTGATCTAACTCCTCGAGAATGTCCTCCTGCTTTTTGAGGTATTGCAGTAGACAATCAAAGTGGTTGCGCGATGTAAAGCCGCTTGCGGGGTCATTCTTATGCGTTAGCCACTTTTCTTTTAGGGAGTCAGGAAGCTTACTCTCAATTGACTGTGCCACTACCCGATTTTTCACAGCATCTTCCACCCCCAGGACTTGGAGATCATGAAGTGCTCTCTCCACAGCCTGAATCAGTTCAATTGTCTTTCTAGGGTGGTTTCCCTTTACAGGGGGAAGGCCTTGCACTTCTTTTGAGATTAGCAGCACTATCTTTGGCTTGTTTCCGTACTTATTGTCCAGGAGCCTGAACACGTCATCCGCGGTCCCGCAGCTGGACAACACGAAGTCCCTCTTGACTTTGTCGTCTAGGCTGCCCAGAAGGTGGAATTTCCTCACATTCTCCAATCCGTGTGGGTTTCCCAGCCGCTGCAGGTCTTCCCATTCAGCTTTCCAACGGTAGTAATCCCTCATGTCACCGGAGAACATGGGCAGGCGTGCCCGCTCAAGACTGATCAGGGTCTTGACATTGTAAGTCCCGGGGTCCATGCCGGAAGCACTTTGCAGTGCGTTGAAAGTCCCACGTGGGGTGCTTGCGGCATTCGGAAGTACACCATAGCTGAGATTGGGGGGTATGCTAGGCAAGCTAGGCTGGACGCCGCCTAAAGGGGGTTGCGTGTTTACAGGGTTGAACGGGTCAGGGTCGGGTTGAGCACCATGAGACGCTGCTTCTCCGCCGGTCTTGCTCTGCACTCCATCTTGGTTTTGCTCTACCTCTTCATCTGGCTCCTCCTCTTCGACACCGGACAGGTCCCAGCCTTGAGTACTGCCTTGCCACACCCACTCATCCCACAGTTTCTCACGCCGTTTCTTCAGCTTCCTAATACGGTCTCTCGACTCCGTTACCCTGGGTGTAGGAATCAAGTTTATCCACTCATTCAACTCTCTGTCGAGCTCGAAGACCTCCCGTTCCAGGCTCCTATTCATCAGGTCTCATCAGCGAGGGTGGTAATTGCCTCCTCAGCGAATCTGGTCCAGAAGCTTGTTAAGACGATCTGTTGAGTTTCATCAAACTTACGGTCGCACATCGCTGTTTTCTCGTCAATGTACTCCGCCTTCTCTTTGGTCTGGCCATCGACCGCTTCTCTCAGGGCAGTGGCATACTCAAACCCAGCATCTCTGACTCTGGAGTGCTCCATTTTAAAGTTCCTCCACTCATCACTCATCTCTCATTTCACCTTCTCCCAGTGCGCTAGCCCTGGAGGTGAGATGGTTGGCTCTTTTGGTGAACGCGGTCTGGGCTGCTGAACGCTTCTGCTTAACCCTCTCCAGCTCCTCCTTTGTTGTTGCCATCTTGCTAACTTTTCTTGTGTTAACCAAAAGTGCAATCTGTTAATGCCACCTGGGCTCAAATAGTTGTTTGCCTTTAATGGGCTTTTAGACACTGTCCCTTCTTCTTGGCTTTAGCTACTTTATTCCTCGGCTAGCAGGTTAGCAGATGAGCAGACAGCATTTATGGATGAGCTGTTAGCTCACAGTCAGATTGGTTAAACAGTCTTCAGGCTTTGTCCTTGCTTCAAGGTTATCCGGCCTGCTTTTCTCCAGAGCCGGGGCCTTAGTTTATGACTGTTTGGATCTTTTAAATTTTAGCCCTCCGAAAAGGTTCGACAGGCAGCACACAAAGATATAACTCGTGTTTTTCTTTTTGTCTTCTTTATTTTTATAACAAAAATGACCACAGGTCATAAACCTGAAACAACAAGAAACAGATGCAAAATGTTACATGTAAAACTGTGATTGCTGAACAGCTGTTTCCACTTTTCTACCTGCATATTATTTACATAAGTATCAATGTCAACACACAACACAGAAGACCCAAAGCAACCACACTGACTACATCTCCCAGAAAGCCCAGCGCTCTGGGAGCATGCGTGAAGCAGTCTCTAGACAGCAGCGCGAACATGTCGAGACACAGCCTGTGTTTACCAACTGCACGTGCCGCCGACAAGTTACAAGAGCCACGAAACACAATACAATGCTCTGCAACAGACCACGGAGTCAAAGTTGCCATTCACCACACCATCGTCCGCATTAGCTCACCGAGCGCTCAACCACCGGCATGTCCCGGCCAACCCCGACCACCGAGAATGTTCCCGGGAGTTAGCCAAGTGCTAGCTGCGAGTGCTGCGCTACACTCACGCCGGAGGCTGAACACCTATCACGCTTATAAACCACACATTATGAGCCACCTACGGCACGTTGGGATAGCGTGGTGAACATCAACACGACCATTTATTCATGATATAACCATCATTAGCAGGCTGTTTGAAGTTAGCAGTTGTAACTCTACTTACTAACGGGCTGTGTGCTCCTGCCGAAGGCTTGAATACAATGAGCCGTCACCGTGAATATAAGAATATTTACGTACGCACTCACGATTAACCCCTTAAAGGGTCTCAGGCGTACAACGCAAGTAAATGAATGTTTTAACCAAACAATACAAAAGTACATTTTTTTATCAGTACACATAAACTTAGTCCCAATAATTTCACCAAGGGACCAAAAGTCTTGACAGCTAATTCAGAATGCAGCAGCACGTGTACTAACGGGAACTAAGAAACCAGATCATATTTCTCCTGTTTTAGCTTCTCTGCACTGGCTCCCTGTAAAATCCAGAATTGAATTTAAAATCCTACTGTTAACTTATAAAGCTCTAAATGGTCAGGCTCCATCATATCTTAAAGAGCTCATAGTGCAATATTATCCCACCAGAACACTGCGCTCTGAGAATGCGGGTTACTCTTGGTCCCTAAAGTCTCCAAAAGTAGATCAGGAGCCAGAGCCTTCAGCTATCAGGCTCCTCTCCTGTGGAATCATCTTCCTGTTGCGGTCCGGGAGGCAGACACCGTGTCCACATTTAAAACTAGACTTAAGACTTGCCTCTTTGATAAAGCTTATAGTTAGGGCTGGCTCAGGCTTGCCTTGTACCAGCCCCTAGTTAGGCTGACTTAGGCCTAGTCTGCCGGGGGACCCCTATAATACACCGGGCACCTTCTCTCCTTCTCTCTTTCTCTCTCTCATGTCCTGTTACTGCATCTTGCTAACTCGGCCGTACTGCATGTCACTAACTCGGCTTCTTCTCCGGAGCCTTTGTGCTCCACTGTCTCGCATGTTAACTTATATCGCAGTGGTGTCTGGATAGTGTGACGTGTGTGGTTGTGCTGCTGCCGTGGTCCTGCCAGATGCCTCCTGCTGCTGCTGTTATCAATAGTCACACTTCTACTGTTATTATACACATATGATTATTGTCACATATGTATACTATCAGATATTAATATATACTTTCAACATATTGTACCACAATAGCCAGAATTATAACTATAATATTATTACTTTCATTAATGTTGTTGTAAGCTACTGTCATTACTGTCTGTCCTGCATCTGTCTCTGTCTCTCTTTCTGTCTCATTGTGTCATACGGATTACTGTTAATTTATCATGTTGATCTGTTCTGTATCTGACATCTATTGCAACTCGGTTATATGAATATTTGTCTAATGATTTTAAATCCGTTATCAAATGGGTGGAAAATAATAAATTAGTGTTAAATGTAATTAAAGCAAAGTATATGATTATATGCACTACACAAAAGAGGAAGAAATTGAAGCCATGGCACTTAACATATGGCAGTGTTCACATCGAAGAGGCTACAGAAGTAAAGTTATTGGGGGTCAAAATACAAAACAATCTATCTTGGGCAGCTCATATTACTGATCTTTCTAAAAGAGTGATGAAAATGGCAGGAATGATTGGACGAATTGTAAAGTTTTTATCTAAAGACACTCTTAAGGTAATATGTCATAGTCTAATCTATAGTCACATTAGTTATTGCTGTGCAGTGTGGGGTAATGCAGCTCTGAGAGATATGAGGAGGCTGCAAATTACATTAAATAAGGCAGCTAGAATGGTCTTAAGATGTGGGTTTGAAAAAGCAGTAAGTGAACTTCATGCTATGATGGGATGGCCCACAGTAGTAGAGCATGTGAGACAACATTCTATTGCACTAATTTCAAAGATTCAAAAGTTTAGCAAGCCAGTGAGTATCAAGGACAAGTTGTTATTAGTGCGTGAAAAACATCAAGTCAACGTTAGAATAAGAGATAAAAATCATTATGTATTACCAAAAATAAAAACTGAAATGGGAAGGCGGACTTTCATTTTCAGAACCATTAAATTATGGAATTCATTACAATAATTACTCAGGAGTGGTTTGGCAGTTGGATTGTTGACTGTAGGATTTGTATTTGTATTTTAAATGTTGTTATTATCACAATATTATATTGCAAGTAGGTTTGCACAGTAGTGGTATTTCTGTGAATGAATATCTCATTCACATGAATATTTCATTTCATACATGCATTTGTTTGAATGAATGTGTGTATATATGTAGACATATATGGTACTCAAATTGTGCTAATGTATTTTGGCTGAGTGTGTGTGTGTCTGTGTGTGTGTGTGTGTGTGTGTGTGTGTGTGTGTGTGTGTGTGTGTGTGTGTATGTGTGTGTGCGTGAGTGAGTGAATCTATATATGTATATGATTATATGTTTAAGTGTTATGATTACTGTATGTTTAATTGTTTTTAATCTTGATGTGGACTCTTGGAAGATTAGCCAATGGCTAAAAGAGATCCAAATAAAATCAAAAATCAAATCTATTGCACATCTGTCCGTCCTGGAAGAGGGATCCCTCCTCAGTTGTTCTTCCTGAGGTTTCTACCATCTTTTTTTCCCCCATTAAAGGGTTTTTTTGGGGGGAGTTTTTCCTTATCCGCTGTGAGGGTCCTAAGGACAGAGGGATGTTGTATGCTGTAAAGCCCTGTGAGGCAAATTGTGATTTGTGATATTGGGCTTCATAAATTTGATTATTTGATTGATTGATTGATTGATTGATTGATTGATTGATTGATTGATTGATTGATTGATTATTTGATTGATTGATTGATTGATTGAAAAGGAGGTTTGTCAAAGATACTTCATTTCATGCTGACTACATCACATTCATGAAGGACATCATCCGTAAAGGCTATGCGGAGAAGATCCCGGCTGAGGATCTGGAATGCAATATATACCACATCATGGTGTACACCACCCGAGAAAGAGTAAAATTAGGGTCGTATTTGACTGTGGAGCTACGTTCTGGGGAACATCACTAAATGCGCAGCTGCTGCAGGGACCTGATCTCACCAGCACACCGGTTGGATCCTTTCCACTGTCAGTTCAATCTATGACCTGTTGGGCATCTTGGCACCTGTGGTCCTATCCGCCAAAAAGATTCTCCAAGACCTGTGCAGAAAGAAACTTGGTTGGGACAAGGATGTACCGGACTCTACTGCATAAGATTTTGGGGAAGTAACATCTGCTTAGCTACACCACTTTGCAGATGCGAGTAAAAGCGGTTTCGGAATAGTGTTCCCGTTACTGCATAACATCCACGGACAGGTACACTGTGCTTTCATAATGGGGAAAGCCAGAGTAGCCCCACTGAAACCAGTCACTATCCCTTGGATGGAGTTAACGGCTGCCATGGTTGCTGGTCTTATGGAAAAAATGTGGAGAAAGGAGCTTCAAATGCAGTTTCAGGACTCAATTTTTTGGACAGATAGTACTTCTGTACTGAAGTACATCGGAAATGAAACTTCAAGGTTTCGAACCTTTGTGGCCAACAGGGTTTCAAAGATACTCAGCGTATCAAATCCATCTCAGTGGAGATACGTCAACACCACAAGTAACCCTGGTGATTTGGCTTCCAGGGGAGCCAAGGTGGAACTGCTTCTGAGAGAAGACACCTGGGTGTTTGGACCTCAGTTTCTCCTTGGGCCTGAAGAGAAATGGCCAGTGAACCCTGATGGCCCTGAGAGAATGTCCCCGGATGACCCTGAGGTCAAAGTGAGTTTGATGATGAATGCTGTTCAGCCTGAAGAGGAGGTGGATGCAGTGACCCACTTGATCAGTCATTTCTCTTCTTGGGTCTGTCTGAAGAGGATGGTTGGTTGGATCCTCAAGTTTAAGAGCCTGCTACTGGGTCTCAGCCAGAAAAGGAAGCAGTTGAGTGTGTCTCTTGCTCAGTCTGGCTTGGATAAGGACCAACAGGAAAAGGAGATGAAAAGGGGGATGCAGAGTATCAAGGCTAAGGTTGACAATTCAATTCAATTTTATTTATAAAGCCCAATATCACAAATCACAATTTGCCTCACAGGGCTTTACAGCATACGACATCCCTCTGTGCTTAGGACCCTCACAGCGGATAAGGATGGTTCTCTTCTCGGATAAGTGGTTCTCTTTCAGTTGAGGACCTCAGAAAGGCTGAGATGGAGATTATCTGCTTTTGTCAAAGGAAGAGGTTTCCAAATGAATTCAACAGCCTGCAAAAGAGAGAAAGCGTGAATAGATCCAGTCACATCTACAAGCTCAGTCCAGTACTTAAAGATGGTGTTCTGAGAATTGGAGGATGACTGAGTAGAGCCACTATGCCCGAGGAATCGAAACATCTGGCCATTCTAGTGAAAGACCTTCATATTTCTGACATTATCCTTCAGCACATCCATGTAGAGGTGGGACATGGTGGTTGCAACCACATGTTATCGAGCATCCGTCAGAAATATTGGATCCCTTGTGCAAGTGTGGCCATTAGGAAAATCCTGTCCAAGTGTATTGTCTGTCGACGACTGCATGCAGCTCCTGGGCAACAGCTGATGGCAGATATGCCTTGGGACAGAGTTTCTCCAGATGACCCTCCCTTCACTCGTGTTGGCGTAGATTATTTTGGACCCTTTGAAGTTAAGCGAGGAAGAAGTACAGTGAAGAAGTATGGAGTACTCTTCACATGTTTATCAATAAGGGCCGTCCACATTGAAATAGCATCATCATTGGACACAGATTCCTTTATCAATGCTCTGACATTTTACAGCAAGACATGGACAGATATTTGAATTAAGATTGGATAATGGAACCAACTTTGTTGGAGCAGAGCATGAATTGTGGAAGGCGATGGAAGATTGGAATCTTGCTCAAATCAATGACATCCTCCTTCAAAAGGGGATTAAGTGGACTTTCAACCCCCCCACTGGATCACATCATGGAGGAGTATGGGAAAGGTTGTTAAGATTTGTGAGGAAAGTCCTTAAATCCATCTTGAAGGTGCAGAACCTTGAAGAGGAAGGCCTTCACACATCTCTTTGCGAGACAGAAGCTATCATCAATAGCCATCCTATTATCAGAGCATCTACTGACCCCAATGACCTGGAGGCAGTAACTCCTAACCATCTTTTGCTACTCAAGACAAAGCCATCGTTGCCACCAGGTCAGCTCCAAAAGGAGGATATATACGCTTGTCGTAAATGGAAACAAGTTCAGTACATGGCTGACTTGTTTTGGATAAGGTGGGTCAAGGAATACTTACCTCTACTGCAGGAACGTCAGAAATGGTCTACTGTAAAGCGGGACCACCTTCCTGGAGATATTGTTATAATAGTTGATGACTCAGGACCTCGAAACTCATGGCTCACAGGAAGGATTGTACAAACTATCCCAGACAGAAGAGGACTTGTGCATCAGGTACGAATCAAGACCAAGACCAGCTGTCTGGAAAGGCCAATCACCAAGATCTGCCTTCTGCAGGAGGCAGAGGGACCCTGAGGACATCCAGCTGACCTTCAGGCTTCATAGACTTCGACTTTGACACTATCACTCAGGCCTTGACTAACTTTTTTTTTTTACTTGACTGGCAGAGCGATAGTGAGGATCCCTCCTTACTAGGCTAAAGATGCTTTTGGGTTTGGCCTTAAAAAGAAAAGGACACCTACAACGGGAATGAACCTTATCTTTGAATTTTTCTTTTCTGTGTTTGTCTCCTACATGATGTGTAAATTTATAATTATGTTGAATTTCACATATTTTAGCTAGTACTCTAGAAATGGAATTTTTGGGATGGTAGTTCTTCCGGTTGTAGAGAACTGTAAAATTGTTGTTGTGACTACCACGGTAGATCAGCTGCCTCTCAATTCATCTGATTGGACAATGGGAAAAAAGATAATGAAAAAGAGATGATGTGCAGCGTTTTCCGCTTTGAGTTGAAGTTTTCTCAGCCTTAGGAGTTCAGAGCTCTCTGCAAAAAGCTTAATTATCATAAAAAACAATAACAAAAAGCGGATTTTAGCTGCTAAAATGCTTTCTGTGTGATCGCACCCTAAGTAGTTTGTGAGAAGAAAGGGTTGTCGCGAGAAGGGTGTTGTGGATAAGGAAGGGTGAGGCAGAGATAGCAGATATTAACTCATATCCTCCACCCTCCAACCAAGTGATGCAGCTTATTAACATCAGAGCTCCAGGTTTATTTTGGCAGATTATGTGAAAATTTGCCTTTTGTAATATGTTTGTCAAGTTCTTAAATGTTTTCCATACAATATCCCCACTTGAAAGGGAGAGAGGCATCTACCAGAGGTCTTAACTGGATTTCACTCAATGACCAGGCCGCTTTTCCTTTTCCTTCTTTTATTTTTCAGGTGCAAGCAGATTATGCCATTTGTCATGTGTAGGTGAAAAACCTTTCAATAAAAGAAACACAAACCAGAGAAAAAGTTTAAAGTCTGTACACAATGCAAATGCTATTGCAAATCACCAACAGAAAATCAGTATACAAAATACCAAAAACTAAACACTTAAATATTGTGAAACCCAATCATATTTACATTAAATTACAAATCAAGTGCAAATAAAGTTACCCACTGCTGTAAATGGTTTTAGCATAGTTTCAGGTAAGGTATTTCACTACTTTTTAAATATTTATTGTTGTTTTAAATGTATATTTTAACTTAAATTTAATTTAACTTAAATTGTCTCAATTTCTGTATTTTACCATTAAATGTATTTTAACATGAATTACTTCTTAAACTTAATTACAGATTTTTACAGGCTTTTTAATCTTAATTTTTTAAAGGGTTTTAACATTAAATTTTATGGTCAAATAAAGTGAAACTACAAAATTACACTTTCACAAATTACACAAAATGCTTACAAAAGTATGTATGAGTATAAAGGCTTGAATTGAATCTGTAAATATGAAATGTTTCAAATCATGTTATATTCAAATTGCTCTCCCAATCTACTAATTACTTCTGTGACACACCCAATACAATCAACATTCATTGCATAATTCACTAAATGTCAAAGTGAAATACTTTAAGATGTGCTCAACACATACCAATTTAAATTTACAATTTACACATTACATTTTCAACATATTTCAAAAGTCAGGAGATTAACAAGCAATCAGCGCACACAGACAATCAGTTACCAAGCCACGTATTACTGGGCGTCCGACCCATCGACATATATACATAGATGCCGCATTGACTGCCGCTGCCTATTGGAGCCGACGTCCTAGCCGGCCGCCATCTTGGATGGGTCTCACTTCGCCTCCACAGTGCATTCACTTCTATTGAGGAAGGAGCTGTATGCACAAGTAAAATAGAATAACTCACTGAATTTCCAACTGATTTTCACGCGGTTTGGTTTGTTACAAACGGCACACATGTAGTTATGATACAGGATGCTTTCGTACACTAAAAATGCGGGATTTCATGCTTTAATACTTTCTGCAGATAGCGAGAGCATGTTATTTAGGTCACAACACAGATCTTTTATTCACCTCAACCCCAGAGTGGGATATATATATATATATATATATATATATATATATATGTATAGGTAGGCTACAGCTGGTGATTTCCAGACCAAAAAGTGTTCAAAACACACCAAAACACACACAAAACCGCCAAAAATGTTATTACTGCTTGTCATAAGAAAACACAATGCGCTCACATTTAAGGTCCTCTTCGCACAAAACACTCATTCAGTGCACTATACACACACTTTAACAGGGCAGATCTAAATGATATTAGCCTAAATATTTAAGATGATTACTTATGTATGCAATGATTTATTGATATTAAATTATTATTTAGATTTTACTCCAGACAGACGTGTGTGTGTGTAAGGTAAGTTGCAGATGTGTGGAAATGGGAATAATTGTGAGTTTTGAACACTCTTTGGTCTGGAAATCATCAGCTGTACCTGGTGAGTGACATCGAAATGGCTGCTGTGAATATGGATATTGGCCAAACTGATAAATCCAGGTGTGCCTTACACTACAGCAGTCACATCAACAATGATCAGGCTTTAACTCTGGCACAAAGCATCAAATGGCAACAAATATGTTTAGTAGTGAACACGGTCCCTTTACAAATAATAGTAATAAGGAGCCTGTTACCGTTACCTCAATCCGTTGCTTTGCATCCTCCGACAGATAGTCTGTTGGCCTATGCCGAACAGCTCTGCTATTCCCTTCACTTTGGCTACTGACATCACTCTCCTGCGCCGCTCAGATTGCCAAATCGTTTTCGAATTATGGGCACTATTTTGCGGGGCAGACCATGAAAATGAAATAGCAATGTCCTCTTTGTTTTCTTTTTGATTATGGCATAAAATGTGCAGTCTTGAAGAAGAAAATGAAAATGCAAATACGTTGATTGATTATTAATTTTATTTATGAGTCAAATAATGCAGCCATATTCATAAAATGAAAAATCATTTCTGCAAATGCATTTTAATTTTCAAATTTTACATTTCAAATTGAATTTTGGTATCTATTTGCTGGGGCATATTTTGAAAATTAAATTTCAAATGTCTTTTTCTTTTTCATTTTAATTAAGTGAAAAAATGAGCAGTCTTGAAGAAGAAAATTAAAATGTAAATAGGATGATTGATGATTAATTTTATTTATGAGTCAAATAATGCAGCCACATTCTTAAAATGAAAAAGCATTTCTGCAAATGCATTTTAATTTAAATATTGGTCACGATTCTCTTCCATACCCCAGGATCTTGAGAGACTCCTTGGAAACTACGTAAATGGTCCATTTTGCCTGTTTTGTAAAGTAATGTAATATCTTGTGCCCTCTTCGCCTGATATATCCCCCCAAACCCAACTTTTGTTACACAATTCACAAAATTCACTCTGTGCCTTCTCTTCTCTTTTTTTCACTTTTATTTTTCTTTATTATTATTGTTATTATTATTATTATAACTTTTTTTTCCTTTCCTTTCTTTGTTTAAAAAAAAAAAAAAGAAAAAAGAAAAATATTGTATTGGTAACCTCTGTTATGTTATGTCATGTGAATTTCGCCCATTGTAACCTTTTGCCAATAACAATCTAAATTTAAAAAAAAAAAAGGATTTGTTTCTGGTGCGTGTGTGTGTGTGTGTGTGTAATATTTGTGCGGATGTTGGGAGGATCTTGAGAAGTGGGGACCTGTAACTATGTCATTCATATCAACATAATTTTGTGGCAAATACCATATTCCTCTTTTGAAGAACTTTTTTATCCTGTCTTGATATTCAGAGCATGTTCTCAGCTGCCATCTCCAGTCACTTTGGGCCTAACGAGACATCACTGGACTGGAGAGCGAAGAGTCAGGAGAGGGCTGACCATGTGATGACTGCTGCCCAGTGGATTAATGAACATCTGAACAACATGCTGAAGGGCCAAAACCCCTGTGATCAATCTGACGTCGACCATATTCTCAGGTAGTGTTCAAATGTTTTTCAAGTTACTATTTGAGGTATATGTCTCTGGAGGGGTAAGAAGAGATTTTGGTGCTGTTTTTTGTAATAATCATTGTTGTTTCATATTTGTCCACACTTTGTATAAAATATTTTTTTCATGTTGGCTACTATGTGGTATGTTGTCTTATATTCAATTGTGGTGGTCAGTCTGCTTCCAAAAATTACTAGCCTTAAATTATTCAGTTACAGTGGAACATTTTGGTGTACTTTGTAATAAATGGTGCTGGAAAAGCTTTTATAATGTGAGAGTAAATTCTGGGAAAAGCAAAATATTTGCAATTTTTCATTTATATAAAAATGTCTTATTCATTGCATCTGTTGGTGGGGCTGTTTAATGAGTTAGCTTTGCAGTACAGAAAAAAAACATGCATACAGTACTTCCCTGGTTCTCAGACTCTTCCTGAGCAGACTGTATTTTAAAATACATTACCCTTGGTGTGTAAAAATACATAAGAAATGTTGGAAGTCTGAAATTCATTAAGTTAACAACTCTAACTGATAGTTATTCACAGTAGTCT
Source organism: Epinephelus moara (assembly GCF_006386435.1). Classification (NCBI taxonomy): domain Eukaryota; kingdom Metazoa; phylum Chordata; class Actinopteri; order Perciformes; family Serranidae; genus Epinephelus; species Epinephelus moara. The sequence goes on from NC_065524.1 coordinate 1,213,621, forward strand.
TGAGTTCAGTCATCTTAATCAAAAACTACAAGCTAAACAAACAAACAAGAATAAATATGTAGTGCTTTGTTTTTGTGCATTAGGATCCAGTGGGGTTGCATATAGTTAGCTATGCATTGACCTCCTGGAATGGGGTCATGCCAGGGTTAATGCTTTGCATTTGTTTGTCATTGTATTGTAGCCTATCATATCATCATGATGCACTAAGCCCCTCTCATGGTTTGCTTCTGAATTATGTCTCATGATCCAATAGAAAAGCTTAATGAGTTACGAGGCATCAGTACAGGGGCTGGGGTGAACAATGCCATATTTGTGTTGCCCTGCCTGTCTTGTAATGGATTCACATTTTGAACTACATGCAGTGGAAATATTTCAGAAATAACAAATATATAATGTCTTATATTAGTTGTAGTTCATTAGTTTGGCTAGATTGATAAAGTACTTTATTTATCCCAATGGAAAATGCAGTTTTAGACTAAAATATACTGTTTCTGCTATGTTATACTCAGTCTGCATCCTTAAAGGAACACTATGCAGGATTTTCCTAAAAACCATGTATGGGGCATTCTACCGAATGTGTGCAAAGTTAGGCTGGAAATATTTTGAAATTTTGTATGTTTTATTTCCAAAACTTTGTCCCTATATATATTGTACCATGTAAAGGTCACATATCTAGTAAAATGACAAAATAAAGTAAAATTTTTATACTGTATTTTCAGGCTGTTTTGGAATGTTTTTCCTCTCCCAAAATTTGTCACTACCGAAACATATAGTATTAAAAAAATATATCAACCTGTTATGCTTGTTCCTTCCCTTGTCTAAAGATTTAAATTTTTACAAATTTTGACTGAAGGTTTTCACACTTAAATCTATAAAAATTAATATTTTAACAAATTTTGAAGTTCAAATTATAGAATTCTTCAAAATCTAAATGCAGTCTTTCTTTGTAAAATGCATAACACTGATCAGATTGATTTCAGAGTTAATAATTGATGAAACAGAACATAAATGTAACCGATTAGCATCATAATACTTTAGTTGATAACTCAATATACTTTATTTTTTACAAAACACCCAGTGTTTTGGTAGTGACTGCACTGTTTCGGTAGTGACTGTCCTGTTTCGGTAGTGACCATTATTCTGTTTTTAAGGTTGCATCATATTTCCTCAAATGTATGCATTATGGTGGGAATTACAAATTCAAAGACAAATATTTTGTGGTCAATAAAACAATTTAATTTTTGAGAGAGCAGAGCAGAGCAGAGCAGAGCAGAGCAGAGTAGAGTAGAGTAGAGTAGAGTGGAGCAGAGTATAGTAGAAAAGAGCAAAGTAGAGCAGACTAGAGCAGAATAGAGGAGAACAGAGTAGAGCAGAGAAGAGCAAAGTAGAGTAGAGTAGAGCAGAATAGAGTAGAGCAGAATATAGTAGAGTAGAGCAAAGTAGAGCAGGGTAGAGCAGAATATAGTAGACACGAGTAGAGTATAGAGTAGAGCAGAGCAGAGTAGAGTAGACCAGAGTAGAGCAGAGTAGGGTAGAGAAGAGTAGATTATAGAGTAGACCAGAGTAGAGTAGAGCAGATTATAGAGTAGAGCAGAGCAGAATAGAGTAGAGCAGAGCATAGTAGAGTAGAGCAGAGTAGAGAAGAGTATAGTAGAGCAGAGTATAGTAGAGTAAAGCAAAGTAGAGCAGAGTAAGGCAGAGCAGAGTATAGTAGAGTAGAGCAGAGTAAAGGAGAGCAGAGTATATCAGAGTAGAGCAGAGTAGAGCAAAGTAGAGCAGAGTAGAACAGAGCAGAGTAGAGCAGAACAGAGCAGAATAAAGTAGAGCAGAGTAGAGTAGAGCAGAGCAGAGTAGGACAAAGTAGAGCAGAACAGAGCAGAGTAGAGAAGAACAGAGCAGAGTAGAGCAGAATAGAGTATAGAGTAGAGAAGAGTAGAGTAGATTATAGAGTAGACCAGAGTAGAGTAGAGTAGAGCAGAGTAAAGCAGAGTAGAGTAGAGCAGAGCAGAGTAAAGCAGAGTAGAGTAGAACAGAGCAGAGTAGAACAAAGTAGAGCAGAATAGAGCATAGTAGAGAAGAACAGAGCAGACTAGAGCAGAATAGAGTAGAACAGAGTAGAGCAGAGAAGAGCAAAGTAGAGTAGAGTAGAGCAGAGTATAGTAGAGCAGAGTAGAGCAGAATATAGTAGAGTAGAGCAAAGTAGAGCAGAGTAGAGCAGAATATAGTAGAGTAGAGCAAAGCAGAGCAGAGTAGAACAGAGCAGAGCAGAATAGAGTAGACAAGAGTAGAGTATAGAGTAGAGCAGAGCAGAGTAGAGTAGACCAGAGTAGAGTAGGGTAGAGAAGAGTAGATTATAGAGTAGACCAGAGCAGAGTAGAGTAGACCAGAGTAGAGTAGAGTAGAGTAGGGTAGAGAAGAGTAAATTATAGAGTAGACCAGAGTAGAGTAGAGTAGAGTAGAGTAGAGTAGAGCAGATTATAGAGTAGAGCAGAGCATAGTAGAGTAGAGCAGAGCAGAATAGAGTAGAGCAGAACATAGTAGAGTAGAGCAGAGTAGAGAAGAGTATAGTAGAGCAGAGTATAATAGAGTAGAGCAAAGTAGAGCAGAGTAGAACAGAACAGAGTAGAGCAGAACAGAGCAGAATAGAGTAGAGCAGAGCAGAGTAGAACAAAGTAGAGCAGAATAGAGCAGAGTAGAGAAGAACAGAGCAGAGTAGTGCAGAATACAGTACAGAGTAGAGTAGAGTAGAGTAGAGTAGAATAGAGCAGAGTAAAGCAGATTATAGACTATAGCAGAGCAGAGCATAGTAGAGTAGAGCAAAGCAGAGCAGAATAGAGTATAGAGTAGAGTAGAGTAGAGTAGATTATAGAGTAGACCAGAGTAGAGTAGACCAGAGTAGAGTAGAGTAGAGTAGAGCAGAGTAAAGCAAAGTATAGACTATAGCAGAGCAGAGCATAGTAGAGTAGAGCAAAGCAGAGCAGAATAGAGTAGAGCACAGTAGAGTAGAGCAAAGCAGAGCAGAATAGAGTAGAGCATAGTAGAGTAGAGAAGAGTATAGTAGAGCAGATTAGAGCAGAGTATAGTAGAGTAGAGCAGAGTAGTGCAAAGCAGAGCAGAGTAGAACAGAGCAAGACTTTGGACCACAAAATTATGGGGTTTAACAACTGACTGTTCCATTTTGTCACTACCGAAATGATCGTGTCACTACCGAAACTTTACCAAACGTGTCGGTAGTGACTGTTTCGGTAGTGACAATCCTAGCTATTTTTCAGGATAACTAAAGAATGCTAGCAGTCACATGGCTAACAAGCCCATGTTTGAAGAGTTGTTCACACAGAAAAACATAATATTTTGCATAAGCCCCCCAAATTTTTACATAATTGAAGAGATCATGTGTTCGGTAGTGACAGTTTTTAAAAGTTACACACTGATTTTCAGACTTTGGAAGACATTTATTTAAAAAATGATGGGAGTCAGAGACTTACCATGCAGCCATCTGGGACAGGGGTGCAGTTCTACCTCCCTTCTCAGAAATTCAGGGGTGTGGCTAAAATCCAGACAAAACCAGTGCATTAAAACTCGTGTTTCGGTAGTGACATGAAAACAAGGGACACTATTTTTTTTAGCATAGTTTCTTAATTTAAAAATTAATCCCACAATACATCTAAATCTCTCAACTTCTGTTTAAAGGCGCTGTATGTAAGAATGTGGCCAAAACGGTTACTGCACTCAAACTCAAAATACTGCCGCAAGTCGTGTCCGCACCCCCTCCCCTACAGATTCGAGGTTGCTGGACAGCGGCACGCTGGTGACTGATTTGTTTGCCCACTGGCGGCTGCTGTGGCAGGGCTGCGTCGCCGCGTCCTGGATCTTCGGTTTTCCAGCGGACCATTCGAGCAAGTCCGGCTTCTCTACTGCTAACGCTGCTGCCGGGATACAGCTCATGAGGAGCCGGCTGCTAATGCTATGTACCGGGACACTGCTAATGCTGCTTGCCGTGCTGCTGTAGCTCAGTCGTAACTGTAACTGATGCTGAGACTCTACTGACTGCGTGACTGGTAGACAACGGTGGGTGGCGCAACACATGGACCGCGGAACGCATCTGAACAAGGGGGGGCCATAATTTCAAGTCACGCAGAGGGGGTGGGGGGCATATGCATTGAAACAGACAATATTACTGATGTATTAAATAACGTTGCGGAAAACAGACAATATTACTGATGTATTAAATAACGTTGCGGAGCACTTTTTTTTATTCCGACGCCACAAAGTCACATCTACAGTACACGCATGAACACAAACACATGCTTGCTCAGATTAACCCCTCTGATCCCACTCTAACATTCACACACAACAGGCCAAGCCTATTTA
>NC_065524.1:1218569-1224808 GCF_006386435.1 Epinephelus moara
CAGGGCATATTCGTCCATTTATGAATAAATATGGAGTGGAAACGCTCATGCATGTGCACCAAGTTCCTGTGTTGACATCCTGTCGCTAGGCTACATCTTCTTCTTCTTCTTCTTTTTCTTCTTCTTCTACTGTTTAATGGCGGTTGGCAAACAGCGAATTGGCCCATTACTGCCACCAACTGGTGGAGTGTGGATCAAAATGACTATTACTATTTGCGTTGGGTCCCGCCGGGTCCTATGTCAGAGTACAAAAGTTACCCGGGCCATGGCCCCCCTGGCCCCCCCGGTTCTGCGGTCTATGGCGCAACAGGCCAAAACACAAATTCAAAACATAAACATGATTTGCGGACCGTAAAACTTTTTTTTAAATGCGAATATTCTGGCTGTATTATTGTTGTCGGTGAGATCAGTATGTTATATCAACATTATTCCTTAGTCTCTGTGACATATTAGGAGGACTTTATGACTATTTGCTTTATATTTCTTACTTATAGCTCCTTTAAACTTAATCACAAAGATGTTTTAAATTACACTTTCGAAAAAAATATGAACAATGTTTTAAGGGTTATTTATATGAATTGCATTTTAGAGGTCAGGGTTGGGGACAGCTACTTCCCAATAGAAAGTACCCTATAAATGGTGATTTTGTATATATCTAGCTTATCACTTTTTCATTTAATGTCCTGGGTTTGAATATGTCATAGCATAATCTTTGTAAATATCTATGTCTGAATACTCAATTTCATTATTTTTGTTGTTTTTTGTTAAGGGACAGCACTTTGCATAAAATTGGTAGAATGCCCCGTCTGGACTCATACAAAAGTAATCCTCCTTAAGATCCACTAGAAGTGTGTGGTGGTGTATTTATCTGCAGAAACTCTGTCCTCTGTCTGCATTTTCTCATTTTGCTATGTTTTGGACATTGCTGGGCACAGGTGAGGTTGGGACATTATAAAAAGGTACCAGGTGCCAGTCAGAAAGCAGCACGCCTCTAAGAGGAAGCTATGAAATTTGACAGCCCTGAAAAAAATGCCTCACTATATTGTGAGGCAAAACGCCAAGTGGACCGACCTGGGGTTGGCTTTCTTTTTTACAGTTGATACTGTTTCTGTTGGCTTCATTACACCATAACCTCCAACGTGCACTGGGGCAGTTTGCAGCCAAGTGTGAAGCAGCTGGGATGAGAGTCAGCCCCTCCAAGTATGAAGCCATGGTTCTCTGTCAAAAATTGGTAGATTGCCCTCTCTGGATTGGGGAAGAGTACTGCCCCAAGGGAGGAAGTTTAAGTATCGCATGGTCTTCTTCACAAATATGGGTAAAATGGAGCATGAGATGTACAAGCGGTTTGGTGCGGCGTCTGCAGCGATGCGGGCACTACGCTCAACTGTCATGGTGAAGAGGGAGCTGAGCTGGAGGGCAAGGCTTTGGATTTATTGGTCCATCTACGTCCCAGCCCTCACCTATGGCCATGAGCTTTGGATAGTGACTGAAAGAATGAGATCGTAGATACAAGCGGCCAAAATGGGTTTCCTCCATAGGGTGTTTGGGATCAGCCTTAGGGATAGGATGAGGAGCTCAAACATCCAGAGGGAGCTTGGAATGGAGCCACTGCACCTTGACATCAAAAGTGGCCAGTTGAGGTGGTTTACTTTGGGCATCTGATGAGGATGCTTCCTGGGCACCTCCCATTAGAGGTGTTCTGGCATGGGTGCAGATCTCGGGGGGGAACGGTGGGGACATGCCCCCACCCAATTTCTGAAAAACACAAATTGTCCCCCCCGATTCTAAATAGCCTAAATGATTGAAATTGAACAAATGTATTTTCCGACTCCACATTCCCAATTCTAAAATAAATGAAAATTGTGGAACAAATATTTTTATAAATATATTTTCCAACATGATCAGTTAGTTTAACCAAGCTCAGTTAGGGGCTCATGTTCTGATAATTCAGATTCAGATTCAGATTCAGAATACTTTATTAATCCCCGGGGGGAAATTGTTTTTGTTCCAATGCTCCGTGCAAAGTAGAAATAGAAATACAGCATGAATGGAAACAAGAGATACAGATGAAGATATAAATAAAATACTAAAATAGACAATGAAATAAATAAAATAAAATATTAAGTAGACATTAAAATAAAATAAAATAAAATAAAATATTAAAGTAGACATTAGAATAAAATAGAATAAAATAGAATATTAAAGTAGACATTAACATAAATAAAATATTACAGTAGACAATAAAGTAAAATAAATAATAAAAACAGTAAAGTAGACAATCTGAAATATATACAATATACAATGAAATGGTTGTAGCATTATAAATGAAATAAGAATGAGTAATTATATTGTGTGATTTGTTTTATAAATAGCCAAATGAGTCCGATCATCAGAGGGAGGAGTTGTACAGTTTAATGGCCACAGGTAAGAATGACTTCCTGTGGCGCTCAGTGGTGCATTTAGGAGCAATCAGTCTCTGGCTGAAGGTGCTCCTCTGTTCGACCAGAGCGTTGTGGAGAGGGTGAGAGCCATGCTGAAGTATCGCCCGCACCTTTGACAGCATCCTCCTGTCTGACACTGCTGTCAAAGGGTCCAGCTCCACCCCCACAACGTCACTGGCCTTTCTGATCAGCTTGTTGAGTCTGTTGGCATCGGCTACTCTCAGTCTGCTGCCCCAGCACACCACAGCAAACAGAATAGCACTGGCCACCACAGACTCATAAAACATCCTCAGCATAGTCCGGCAGATGTTAAAGGAGCGGAGCCTCCTCAGAAAATAGAGGCGGCTCTGTCCCTTCTTGTAAAGGACTTCAGTGTTCTTAGTCCAGTCCAGTTTATTGTCTATGAACACACCCAGGTACTTGTAGTGTTCTACAATGTCCACGTTATGCCCCAGGATGGAAACTGGGGTCACTGGTGTCCTCGTTCTCCTCAGATCCACCACCAGCTCTTTTGTCTTTGTTGTGTTGAGCTGCAGGTGGTTCAGCTCACACCATGAGACAAAGTTATTCACCACAGCCCTGTATTCAGCCTCCTCACCCTTGCTGATACATCCAACTATAGCAGAGTCATCAGAAAACTTCTGAAGATGACAAGACTCTGTCTGGTAGCTGAAGTCCGTGGTGTAAAGGGTGAAGAGGAAAGGAGAGAGGACAGTACCTTGTGGGGCCCCGGTATTGCTGACCACTGTGTCTGACACACAGTGCCACAAGCGCACGTACTGTGGTCGGCCAGTGAGGTAATCCACAATCCAGGACACAAGGGGGGGGGGGACACATACCATATCCACATACAGTAGTCCCATATACTGGGAGAAAGGGAAGATGATGAGGAGAATTGGGAATCTGTGAGAGAGAGATAAGAACGTGAGTGGATATAACATGCCTGAGACCCTGAAACTATAAGTAGCATTAACTAACAGCAAAGCAGTGAAAAAGGGGGTGATGGCTGGCTCCATGTACTATTGGCTGTTTAAGAGAAATAAACAATAAAGGTAAGCATATGATTCTCTGTGTAGTGCTTTTTGAATGACTTGGTGATGGTGATGAGCCTCTATGAAATCGTGAAATATGCAAGCAATCTCAAGCGCTCCGTGGGCATGATTTGCACACGTGCAATTAACAAAAAGAATCACAACTGATTATGTCCCCCCCAAAGTTGTCATCAGATCTGCACCCATGTGTTCTGGGGAGACGTTAACGAAGTTGAATCATAGTGAGTAGTTCGCTTCTTGTTGCTAGTGAGGACCAGCCTACTTCTTTATAGTACACATTGGAAAAAGTGGAACTACAATTCCAGGAAGGCTATCCCAGAAGCATGTGGCAAGGTCTATAAATTTGACAGATTAAAAGCCCCCCTCAGCAGCACTGAGAGGCTCAGGAAGAGCCTCTATCCTCAGGACACATGGATCCCAGATGAAGACCCTGCCTAACATTACATTCTTATGATTTAATGTGACAAATTGATTTATTAATTGATGAGTAAATATCTATCACCTGTAATGAAATGTGGGGCACAGTGTTAAACTGTAGAATGGGCAGCATGAGAGTACATGATATTGCCATGTCAAGCATACATAAAGCTTTTTGTGTCATTGAGAGAAGAACGTACTTTACTGTTGTTAGGAAGAAACCTATTTTTATGTTCAGATTCTGTACCAGTTTTCCCCTGAGAAGACTACTATCTATATGAGGCTACTGCTAACCAAATTCCCAGGTATTTTTACCATTTGATAAGTTAAAATATAGGATCATTGTATGTATGGATGTAGGATAAAATCATAAAGTAAGTAAAACACATGTCTTATTAGCATTCAGCACAAGTTTGAGATTATGCAGAGATGTCTGAAGTACATTGAAGGCAGACTGTAGACATAGCTTGAGTTAGAGAAGATCCATATATATATATACAATACTGTCATCAGCATAGAAATGGATATTATAAGTTTGTCCAGGAGCAATAATGCCATTTATAGAGATCATTAATAATAATAAACCAAGAACAGAACCTTGTGGCATCTCCCTTTTAAATGAGGTTGACCTAAGATCATCAGGAGAGATCACATGTGTTCTAGTTGGCATATTAGGTGCTTAGTACTTTAACACTTACATTTATTTGGTGGCTTGTATAATTTTTGCCTCGTGAAGAACCTTCTTTACAGATCAGCTTTGTTTAGAGCTTGTTCTTTTTGTGACCCAAAATTTAATTTTGTGTTCTGTTATTGTGCAGTAATTTCTTCATGGCCCGCTACCTGGAGGAGAAAGACGTCCGGAACAAGGAAAAGGAGGAAAGTCGTTCACCCAGTGAGCATGAGGGAGTGTTGTCTTCTCCACTACCCCCACAGATGAAAGCCAAGAAAAGTATTGATAAAGGTAGGGAGTGACTAGTCATTCAGCAGTACTGCCTAATGTTTGGCATCAGTATTACAATTTCTCCGCTTCTAAAATCTTGCATCAGCAGCCAAAATCTGTACCTTAACATTCTTGTGTGTTTGCCTTACTTATTTATAGTTCTGCCTTGAATCGACGCGTAGGTTACGGCGTAGGCTCCACGTCGATTTGGAGCCTACGCCATGACCTATGACGTAGCCTGACATGCATCTCCCCAGAATTGTAACTATGCATCACAGAGACGCAGACCTCCTGTCTGTTGCTGTATACTGACACCATTTCCCTCAGGGGGCATGGAGCTTGTATTTACTTTTAGTGTGTGACTTATCCTTCAGGGATTTATACTTCGGGACTTATCCAGGTTTCATATGAGAAGAGGGAAAGTTCGCCGGCCGCTAGGCTAATCAATACAATGTAAAATGCCATAGGCTTGTGCTAATAACGTTAGCATGTATTTGTTTAAAAAACGTGTAACAGTTGAATATATGAAATGTGCCTTTAACATGATGTATACTGTGTCGCTTAACAGCAACGTCATCAAGCAGCGCTTGTTATGATTTCTGTCTGTTGAGAGCGCACCCAAACGCTGGTCGGACTACACCTATGTGCTCCCGCTTTCCTTTATGTCTCTCAACACAACAGTAATGGTTGTAAGTACGTGTGGCAACTATTGTGTTCATGTGTGGAATTGTAGTAGCCGTACAACCGGGCTTGGTAAGGTTGGAGTGTTTTAAGTGGACGTAAAAATAAATGACAAGCATTTGTGAAATCTCACACGTGTGTGAAAGTGAGTTTCTGCCTGTCCTCTAACTCCAAAGAGCTACACGGACCCAAAACCATTACAGACGTGTTTAGTACAGGGCAGTTGTTTTGTCAGTGAACCTTTTGAGTTGTAATGGAGCCAAACTGTGTGCGGTTACCTTTGTTTTTGTCATTGTCCCTAGTTTTACATGAGAAGAAGAAAAGATTGCTAGTTGCTAGGCTAATTTATACAATGTAAAATGCCATAGGCTTGTGCTAATAACGTTAGCATGTTGTATTTGTGGGGAAAATGTGTCCAGATTAACACTAGTGTTTGTCTGTGAATGCTGCGAGTTGTAGTGAAGCCAATTTGTGTACTTCTTTTTCAAATTAATTCTATTAAGCCATGTTTAATGTGTGTTTTGGGTGTGTTTTGAATCAACTAAACTTTTTTTTTTGAATAATATCTTTATTGAAGCCCTCCCTCCCAAACCAACCCATGCCAGTCATCACCCTCCCCATCCCTCCCCAGCTAATCTATTGCTTACCCCCCCCCCCCCCCAAAAAAAAAAAAAAAAAAAAAAAAAAAAAAAAAAAAAAAAAAGGAGA
>NC_065524.1:1224891-1231863 GCF_006386435.1 Epinephelus moara
CCCCCCCCCCCCCAAAAAAATAAATAAAAATAAAATAAATAAATAAAATAAAAACTGGATAAATATAAGAGTGGTAAGAAGTTAAGTACAATAAATAAAAATAAAAATTAAATTAAATTAAATTAAAGCGGAGGGTTACAGTACATAGGCAGTAGCAGACAAGACATCAACAGTGGAGTACAGTCTTTTCATCAAATACATCATGTTGGGAAGAATTATCTGATACCTGTTGTTGTTACACCATTAGTGGTCTTTGCCCAGTCGACCGTGTAATGTTTTGTAAGTATCCCTTAAAGCCACTCCAACATTTGTCAAAATAATATGTTTTGCATAATATAGCTATGCATTTGTTTCCAGCAATCAGAGCTAGTTTAATAAAGCGTATACTTTTCCTCCTGTTAATAGGCAGGGCCGACGAGTCTCCTAACAGAACCAATCTTGGTGAATGAGGGATCTCAGCTCCTGTGATCTTGTTTAGTGCATCCAAAATATAGCCCTAATATTGTCCCAATTTCGTACAAGTCCAAAACATATGGATGAGGCTTCCCGTTTCTATCTTACATCTAGGACACAGTTCTGAGATGGTACTGTTCATCTTGTGGAGTCTTTCTGGTGTAAAATAAATTCTATGGATGAGATTGATCTGTAAAAGTTTGTGGCGGCTATTTTAAGAGAAATTTTGAGCTCCCAGACAAATTTCTTCCCAATCACCATCTTCAAAAGTGAAATTAAGGTATTGCTCCCACTTAGCCCTGGATTTGAAGGTTTTGTTTGCTGAGAGGTCTAATATTCTGCCATAGATTAAGGATACAATACCCTTCGGGTGTTGAATGTTTTTAAAGATTTCATCAGTTAAAGGAAAGTCTAGAGGATTTGGGTGGCTGCCCTGTTGTGTGCTAATGTAGTGCCTAACCTGTAGGTACTTAAAGAAATGTGCAGCATGGAGGCTGAGGGCATCTCGTAACTGTTCGAAAGATCTGAGTATGTTATTTCATAAAGGTCTCCGAACGTTTTTATTCCTTTATTATGCCACATCTTTGTGAGCCCATCCCTTAGTACAGACGGCAAAGTGGGTGTTTCTGTGTAGTGAGTTTACGCTTTTGAGACGCGATTGTATAACTGACCATAATTTGGATGTATGATTTATAAATGGGTTGTCCGTTTTATTCTTCAAAGTATAATATGACTGGATGAAGGGGATGCTGGCTAGCGGCACATCTGCTGCGTGGAACTGTTCTATTTGCCTCCAAGCAGGAGGGTTGCTCATCTCTGTCTGCCAAAACCAGATAGCTCTTAACTGGGCAGCCCAGTAGATAAGTTTAAAACTGGGGAGCTTCAGTCCACCATATTGAGGAGCGTTATATAGGGTTTTGGAATCAACTAAACTTAACAGCACTTCACAGAAACCTCTGTCGCTGACTAGTGTTTTGGAGGTGTAACTGCAGAGTGACACAGACACACAGAGTAAAAATGCTCACAACAGCATAGGCGACATAAGTAGGCGACGTGCGTAGGCTACGTGCATAGGGTCAATGCACAACCATAAATCGCTCTATAATGGGGAAAATAAATTATATAAAAAAATTTCCATTTGAATTATTTCTTGATAAAAACGCAAGATTTCTCTTTGTCGTGAAAAAATATTTTGCATATTGCAGTTGTCACAGTGGAGTATTAATGTCTAACATTTCACTCATACGGATGGCAATGCCCCTTTTATCACATTAGAAGTAAGTTAACAACTAGGGCTGAGGAATATGGATAATTGTGATATTTTTAGGCTTTACACAATACAATACGCAATACACAATATATATCTCAATATTTTGAAATCTCCTCTAAACTACTGTAGACTATTAGAATACAAAATTATTCAATGAACTGCAGTGACAATTAAGTTAAATTAAAGAAGCTACTATAGCATAAAATTAACTATTGTCATAATGAAGTTAAACAAAGTACAGTTATAATAAAGTATTAAAAAAAAATACTGTTACATTAAAGTTAAGTATCGTTATGATTAAATCAATCAAATAATAAATAAAATAAAGAAATCTGGTGCTTTTATTTTGAAGTGTTGATGTTTTTGCTGTGAACTTGAAGCTTCCGGTAAACAGTTAAATGTTAGCAATGAGCAGAAAGAAAGATTTAGTCACTGTTAGCTGGAACCAAACTAACAGCTCTCCAATTCATATCTTAATATTTGCTGTTACACTATGGTAGCAAATATGACTAAATAGTAGCAATTTGGATTTCGATTGTTGAGATATATACTATATATATATACATATATATATATATATATATATATGTATATGTATACATATATGAGAGTATAGGTATGTCATAATTATAATCATAATGTGTATAATAATAGTAGAAATATGACTAATAACAGCAATGGGCAGCAGGCAGGACCACAACAGCAGGTGCAACCACAACCCGTGATAAGAAAAAACAAAACAGCTCCGGGGAAGAGGTCAACTTATGTTAGTAGTTAGTTGAAATAAAGCTTTTAAACAGGGTTTTATTTTAGGTCACATTTTCATTATTAAGATAATGTATAACTGCATAGTATGTTAATTTCTCAAAATATAATGTTGGGAACTTGTGTTTCAAAGTATTAAAATGGCTATAGGAAAACAATATATTAAAAATAATTATTCATTCTTTTAAATTATATGCTTTAATTTACATTAAACCAACCCATGGGGCAACATTCCCGAAAAGAGAAAAACGATAGCAAATTCATCAATTCAGTCTCATCAAATATACTAAATTATCAAATTGGAACTCTGATTAATAGTTTAAATCATAACTATAATCAAAATTACCGTATAAGTAGTAAACATTGAAGGATTTCAGAGTTTTTGACATAGTCAGAGTTGGCATTCTGTTGTACAGTATTAAACAGACAGCAAGTATGCATCCAAAAGTATTTACTCACAATACAGCAAGCAAAATAAAACACACTTTATATCCATGTACAAGTGTGGGTGTGTATATGTGTGTGAGTGTGTGAGAGGGAGAGAGAGTGTGTGTGTGTGTGTGTGTGTGTGTGTGTGAGAGAGAGAGGGAGGGTGTGTGTGTATGAGGGGTCAAACGTTTCAGCCAACCACACTACAACGTGTCACTTGTGCCTACTTAGGACACATCAGATCTAATCAAACCGCGTGAGCGCACGCCTACATTTTACATAGGGTTACTATGGAGACACGAGTGTTACACACACGCCCGCTACATGACGTGCAGGCGTTGTGCGCTCCACTCACATGACACGCTCACACGTCTTATCAGTACGCGTGCACAGCGCGTTACAAACGCTACACATACATTACACCTGCGTGTGCGTGTGAATCTCGCACACACAGTGCATGTACACATCATTAACACCTGAACGCGTCAAATTACTTTGGCAAACTGTCTGTCTCCATAGTTTACACGTGCATGCAGGCGTGTGTGTGTGTGTGTGTGTGTGCTTCGCAAGAGTGGAATGAATAAATGAATCAAGTCGCTGCAGACATACGCCTGCATATACACACGCATGATTTTTTATTTTTTTTTATTTTATCCTCACAAATCAGAGCTACTGACCACCCTTGATGTCTGGCTGTGGTTTAAAAATATTTAACTAAGATAATATATAGGCTACAACAGCCTACTTGTGAATATATAGCCTATGTCCCTCACATTGAATTGGATCCTAAATGCTGCAAACCTCCATCTGTATGTTTTTAATCAATAGTTGTGTTTTCATAAACATTTTTTTCGCATTTTGCCCTTTTGCCAATTTGACTGTTTATGGAAACAGCTTTTCAGACATCCTTAAAATCTTAAAAGATTTAGTCCCCCCCTCCCATTCCTAGTAGTGGTATATCCCACACTTTTTCCAATGGGCGGGGATAGCAGCCGTTAATACTTGGCAGCAGTAGCAGCTGTGGCTGGACCCGGCTGCCCACATCGCGCATCGGGGCATAGACGTCGGAACTAGGGGTGCAGGGGGTGCGGCCCCCTCCCATCCATCCCCCCCGCACCCCATCAGCCTAAATTTAAAAAAAAAAAAATAAAGAATCTGAATTTAAACTCAATTTGTCTGACTTACATTTATCTCTTTCATATCATTAATGCATAGATCTGTGCTTTTAATGTGATATGCAGCCTGCCTGACTACATACAGAGGCCCTGGACCTGCTGCGCTCAGAGGTGGAACAGCGGTTTGATCAGGAGGGACTTGCGTAGCTGCAGGGCGAGAGCAGGCAGTTCTTGAGGCGGCTCAGGGGAAACGAGTGGATGTGGGTTCCCAGGAACTGACCCCCTTTCCACGAGAGCGGCTAATAGAGCTTAGATCGGGCCCAAAAAATCCAGCCCGACTCGGCCCGAGCCCATGCACGTTATGTCCGGGACCGGCCCGGCCCGGCTCGGCCCGGCTCGGCCCGTCCAATTAACTGTAATTATGGGCCCGAGCCCGATTTAAACCCAACATTTTTCAATAAGCTGGCTGTTATAATTAAGAGTATTAAACCGCAGTTCTTGTTATTTGAATGGCGCAACATGGAAGCATGAATATGTAATAAAACAGGTGTTTATTTTAGGATCCAGGTGGTGAAGGGCTGTGCGCGCACAATGTCCCAACAGGGACCAGCCCTCCATTCCAAAACCCCGCTGTTCTGAACGACCCCCACTCCGAAATTGATTTTCAAGTCCATATAGTGTTTCCTGCATCAAACACTGCCGCCCGCTCTCCGTCACTCGCACAATTCTGAAATTCGTTGTACTACAAAAGCTTGAAATGAACGTTCAACTCATTGTTTTTTATTGAACATATGTCACTGTCTTCATTTATTGTATAATTTCTCTAGCAGCAAACACATTTAAAGGAGACGCTTGTCAAGTCTTTGTACGTGTACTGAGATGGGATTTTCGCCCCTGGCTGGAACACCGAGCGGCTGACAGCATGACAGACGCCTGCACACACAAAGCTGAAAGCGGGAGGACACTCCTAATTCCCCGATCCTTAACTAACCTCCATCCTACCCCCGGAACTTCTCCACCTACGCTGGCTGTCTTCGCCCCCCTCCCGGCCGTGAATGCAGTAGGCTAAAGGTGGCTTCGTCAGGCACTTTACAGCAGCTCCGCTTCCCAGAGCCAAACTGTCGCTCGTTCGGATCTCCTTTTTCAGTTCGTGCCCTGCAATCAAGTCCAGCTGTGTATGATCAGTCCAGAGTCTCTGTCAGATCCAGGTGAAGGCATTGTCTTTGATTACTTGTCGCCATTGCAACCGGTCTGCTCAACCCCAGTTCATTAGCCTGCAATATGAATAAATATTGGACGGTGATTAGAAATTCCTCCAACATGGTGCAGGGAAACTATTTTTCGGATCGACCCAGGAGCAGTAGCATCGCTATGCTAACTAGCTTGCTATGCTAATCAGACGTGCGTGCGTAGACGCGTCATGTGATCACAGGGGTCAAAAGTGTCAGCTCTTGAAGCAACAACGCGCCGTGTTACGGATGTGTAACATGTAGCATCGCTATGCTAACTAGCTTGCTGTGCTAATCAGACGTGCGTGCGTAGACACATCATGTAATCACAGGGGTCAAAAGTGTCAGCTCTTGAAGCAACTAATCACAGGGGTCAAAAGTGTCAGCTCTTGAAGCAACGACGCGTCGTGTTACGGACGTGTGACACATATATATATATAGGCCATATATATATATATATATATATATATATATCTTTTTATTTTCTTTCCTTGTTCAGGCACTATTTTTAACACTTCTACAACTGATCATTTGTTAGCCTATAATAATAGGATACTTGCAACTTTATGTTGTTAATGAATTTAAAACATAAATTTTAAGGTCAAGAAAGTCATACTTTGTGGTAAAACTGTTGAGATATAAGCTTTTTAATTATAAAGACTACACAGGAGGAGGTCGTGTACGTGACGTCATAGCTTTCGCTCGCTTCCTGCAGCTTGGCCTCCCCGCTGAAATTCCACTGTTAAATGATTAATCGATTTATGATTGAAGATGTCTGTGTGTTTTACGTTGCAATTACGTTTAAAAAAAAAAAAAAAAAAGGCTACAGTAGCCTAATTAAGTAGTAAGTAAACAATAATGATGAAGACCATGACCCACGTGGGGGTCCTAGGGGGGTCTGAGGACTAGGGAGACCCACATGTTGTGGAACACCCACTGTCAGACCCTGCTCACTATTCCTGAGCACTCATCCTGGGCACAGAATCCACCGAAAAAGCAGATCTACAAACTCACCATCCATGGCACATAGTTTGATCGCATATGAATTAATGTATTAATTAAATATCGCCCTTAAATAATGATATATTAAGTGAGTTAAGTCATAGTGACCTAACCATTAATTAATTAGGCTGATGGTGTGGACCATTAATTAATGATGAGTTAATGGTGAATTAATATATGAGTTCATCATTAAATGTATAAATATGAGTTAGGCCTACCTCAGTATATTAAATCAAATTGTTAACGCTATGAGGCTGATGTGGGCAATTGCTCATGAAATGGCCTTCACTGCAAGATAGGGCGGACATTGAAAGAAACTAGAAGAGTTGAACTTTCCATAGCTGTGAGTTGCTTGTTGGAGCGACATCCCAGTGCTGAGAAATACAGCATTGAATTAACGTAACGGAAATCGTCTGCACACACATTTGCCTACACAGGCTAGCCTACTTGCTTACATAACTTATGAACTTGTTTGCACAAATATGAAACAAATGGAGGAAGAACTGAAGCAGCTTTGTGATGATGCTACTCAAATATTTTCACACGTTATGAGGACAGATCAAACTTATTCTGCAAAGTAGCCTATGGTTTACTAATTTCCCATTTAACTGTTATCACAGACTTGTCTCTCCGTTGTATGAATCAAAAAGTTCATATCACTTTGTGACTTGCTGCATATCATAAATAAACAGCAGATCAACCAAAGTAT
>NC_065524.1:1233235-1236926 GCF_006386435.1 Epinephelus moara
AATCTTTTAAGATTTAAATAGCACATTATTGCGTGATTATAATGAGCACCGCTTACATTGTGCTTTCAATAAATACTGCTGCATTGTTCAAAAATTATTAATTGTGTCTCAAATTATTCTAGGGGGGTACAGCTTTACTGAAGGGGGAGTCATGTCCCCCCTTTCCCCCCAGGGATTTCCGCCCCTGCACACGCCTGCCTGCACATGTAAACTATGGAGACAGACAGTTTGCCAAAGTAATCTGACGCGTTCAGGTGTTAATGATGTGTACATGCACTATGGGTGTGCGAGATTCGCACGCAGGTGTAGTGTATGTGTAGCGTTTGTAAAATGCTGTGCACGCGTACTTATAAGACGCGTGAGCGCGTCATGTGAGTGGAGCGCACAACGCCTGCGCGTCATGTAGCGGGCATGTGTGTAACACTCGTGTCTCCATAGTAACTCTATGTAAAATGTAGGCGTGTGCTCACGCGGTTTGATTAGATCTGATGTGTCCTAAGTAGGCGCAAGTGACGCGTTGTAGTGTGGTTGGGTGAAACGTTTGACCCCTCATATACACGTATCAAGTACGCAGTGAATGCAGTGTGTGTGTGTGTGTGTGTTCGCTGATATGTTTCACCCCTCATATAACCACACGTCTAGGCGTGTGCAGGCATTGCATGCGCATTGCACGTGTAACAAGTACGCGGTGAATGCACACGCATTGCATGTGTAACAAGTACACGGTAAATGCACGCGCAGTGCACACGAAGCAAGTACACGGTGATGGTTGCACATATAATGTACACGTATCAAGTACACAGTGAATGTGTGTGTGTTCGCTGATATGTTTCACCCCTCATAGTGTGTGTGTGTGTGTGTGTGTGTGTGTGTGTGTGTGTGATTGGATGTGGTCATGCTTGAGTTTACAATGTGTAATGCCACACACTGTGCAGGACAAAATGGCTGACCAGGGAAAACTACACAGAAGATAGCCAAATCACAGCGGGGAGGTTCTGCCTCACCACATGTGGTTGGTCAGAGTTTAAGAACATGTGAAAGCTTAGGTTATCTCTTGCATGAGTAGCTAGGTGTAAAGCCAAATTATATGAGTATGTGTCTGATCTCTGTTGTATAAAGGTGAGTAAAAAGGATGTTTAGTTGCATGCAGGACTTTGTCTGTGGGATTAATTAATTTCACTTTGGCAAAGCCAACTACCCAAAACCTGAATACAACAAGATCACAACCAAAATTCATTGCAAAAATTAAAATCAAGACATGTTACAAATACAGTGACAAATGTTAATAGTCTTGCTTAGACTGCACTGTTGGACTAATGCTAGGCCCAGTTGTTACGTTACCAGTACATGAATAAATAAAGGTTGCTTTGTTGTGCTGCTTGTTAGCTGGCAGTCATCTATTTTGGGTGAGCAAAGATTTTAGCCTCCTACAGACTGTGAGATTTAAACAATCAAGCAATTTAGTGCAAGCTATACTGTGTGACATGGATCCAGAGCATGTGAACGGAGCGGAGCTGGAGCGGAGCTGAGCGGGGAGTGGAAGGATTTTGTGTTGAGCGAGGAGCGGCTATTTTTTTTAAAAGGTGGAGCGGAGACTTATTTCTCGCTCCAATTTTGCTCCGGCCGCTCACCCAGAATCTTTGCACCTGTGCACTATGGAGCTATATTTGTGTCTTTATTACATGCGAGAAAATAAATGATATGAGAGGGAAAAAAATGTTTGAGAGAAAAAGTTTTCACACTGATAACAAAAAATAATAATATTCGAGACTAAAATAAGTTTTGAGAGAAAGTGTTTTGTCATAGAATATAAAAAAAATGATCTGAGATTTAAAAAATAATTTCCGAGAAAAAACTCTCTCAAAAAACTTTTTTACTCTCAAATATTATTTTTTGCTATCAGTGTGAAAACATTTTCTCTCTCTCTCAAAAGAAATTGTTTCTCTCAAAACATTTTTCTTCTCTCTCTCAAAACCTAAGTCTTTGCTCTCGTGTCAGGATTTTGCTCTCACTGTGAAAATAATGTCATGGGCGGGGCCACATTCCTATTGGCCAGTCTCAATCGAATTGACAGCTAGGTGAGGATCGTCTTGGGAGTTGAATTCAACTGAATCATTCATCCACCATGGTGGATTCACCGGCATAGATGCGCTGCGTTATTTGGGAGCGGATATGCATACATTAACGTTATGCATGTGTGGTCAAATGGAGAGGAGAGAGAAATGAACCGACAACGCCACCTGTGGAATTGCACCCTAGGGAATACACTCAAACCTGAGTACTCTTAACAACAGAAGGTCACACAGATTGGTACACTGGTAAATATGGGGACAGGAGACGGACTTCCAAATATAACACAGAGGTCCAACGCCGCATGAATGCACAGCCGCGTTACAGTGTGCTTTAATCAGTCTGGGGAAAACCGGCAGAACAGCAGTGGAAAACTGAGCGGCTGCACTGGGGCTGGAGGCCGTGGATAGCCATTCTTCAGGATGCCCAGCTGACAGCCCACGTCACCGGGCTACGGAGTGCAGCCCCACACAGTGCGCAGAGGAGGAGAAGAAGCCACAAGCTGGGGCCTCAGCTACAGCAGGACAGAGAGCAGGACAACCTGTTAACATAAAGTTAACAGAACTAGCAGAAGTAGAAATAAAAAAACAGAGCGAGCTTACCGGAGCGAAGGGAGCTTAACGCACAGCGCACAGCTCAAACCCAGTCACCGTCTCGCAGTGAGGAAGAGCAGACACCACGCTTTTCAAAGTCCCCTCCGAAGCTGCACACAACAGGAACGGCCAACGCCGCTGTAAAGCGAAGAGTCATGGCAGCTGTGATACCATAATACGCTTTAACAGTACACAAACATTGCAGCACCCATGCCTGTTAAAATAATTCTGCAATAATTTAGAACTGGAGGAAGGAGAGCGGAGTCAGCTCAAAATTCAAACAAGGGTTTAATCTTGAACAAGAGCATTCACAGAGCAACACGCAGGTCGGTTACAAAATGAAGACTCAACGTCTGAGGAGAAAAGCTTGGTATTTATCTATCTCTGTGGGTGTGTTATCACTCTGCCCTTCTGCACTTAAAGGAATCATTCACAAGAAGGAAGTGATAACCTTGAGTATATATTCAATACCTTGAGTGATTATTCAATACCTTACATGTGTCATGAAACAACACAAAGGGTCACAGGTCACATTACACAATTACATTGAACATTCCTGCGTGTGACTTCAGTTCACATCTCTCTTCATGAAGTATAAAATTTCCATCACAATGCCTACCTTATGAGTCCCAAGTTTGGGTACAGAAACCGGAGCACGACACACACAAAGCACGCCAACCGGAGCACGCCACACACAGCCCTCACCAGGTAAACGCCAGGTAGAAGTGAGCGCGCCCGTGAGGGGAAGACCAAATAACGCAGGTGCCACCACTGCGCAATTACAGGTGGGCCACACTGCCAGCGAAGTGCTGCGCTTCGCAGCGCACCGAAATTCTCGCGCGAGCCCGTTCACATCAGACGCGCATTTCTCCACGCCGGTCGACAAGCGCTTCTGCTCCCAGCTGTTGTCTCCGTCACATTTGGGGCTGTTTTTCCATCATGGGTATCTCTCTCTGTTTGCGTGTGTGTGCCCCAACCCCCACCCCCTATAGCCGGCCCACACTCTCTCTCTCTCTCTCTCTCTCTCT
>NC_065524.1:1236973-1245937 GCF_006386435.1 Epinephelus moara
TAATGGGATAACCTAGCTAGATGTAAAGTTAACACTAGCTGGCTAGTGCAGTTAATAACACAATCTCGGTAAAATAACGTTAGGTGAGAAAAGGGATTCATTATAGGAATGATTTTGATAACCAACTTGCTCAGCTAGCTACCCATCAATTGTGTGTGTCACCATCTTACCCAAACATTGGAGTCTCAGCTCCCAAATAACGCAGCGCATCTATGCCGGTGAATCCACCATGGTGGATGAATGATTCAGTTGAATTCGACTCCCACGATGATCCTCACCTAGCTGTCGATTCGATTGAGACTGGCCAATAGGAACGTGGCCCTGCCCATGACATTATTTTCACAGTGAGAGCAAAATCCTGACACGAGAGCAAAGACTTAGGTTTTGAGAGAGAGAAGAAAAATGTTTTGAGAGAAACAATTTTTTTTTTTTTGAGAGAAAATATTTTCACACTGATAGTAAAAAAATAATATTTGAGAGTAAAAAAAAGTTTTTTCTTGGAAATAATTTTTTAAATCTCAGATTATTTTTTTTAATATTCTATGACAAAATACTTTCTCTCAAAACTTTTTTTAGTCTCAAATATTATTATTTTTTGCTATCAGTGTGAAAACTTTTTCTCTCAAATATTTTTTTTCTCTCAAACATTTTTTTTCCCTCTCATATCATTTATTTTCTCACATGTAATAAAGACACAAATATAGCTCCATACACACATCCACACTATTTTCTTTAAAAACTATGGAGTTTACTGTGTACTTCAGAAAAGAAACTGAGAAGTCATACAAGTGTACCATTCCTGTAAAACTAACAGATGGTGATTATGTGGAACAAGAAGAAGAGCTACCAAGCTCATGTTTTATTTGTGAATAGAAGATTACAGGTTAGGGTAGTACGACGCAGTTTTTTGAGCGGAGTGGTGAGCGAGTGGAGTGGGATAAAATTTATGATGGAGTGGACCAGAGCGGAGCGAAGAATGCACAGAACCAAGCGGAGCGGACGAGCGGCGCAAAGTGACAGGTCTGCCAGCGAGGAGTGGAAATTTTCACCCGGTCCGCTCCGCTCACCTGCTCTGCATAAACTTGGATATGACATGCTTGGTGTTTTCAGACTCTAAGATGACAGTGCCTACTCAATCACAGGTGAACTGTGAAGCACAAAATAAAGGGTCACATAATTAAATAAGCTTTAAGTTTTGTGGGCAGTGGGCACTAGCTATTTATTTCCATGCTCTGTCCTCTATTACATGATAATTGTAAGAGCTGGAGGACACATCATACAGGTAAGGCTTCTGCTGCCACAACTCCACAAAGTTTCCCTCTTTGCTGGAAACCCCCACATTTCGTTTAACGCATTTTGCCTCCAAGGCAAGCTGCTTTCCGTCTATTTGTATGGGTTTAGCATTAGTGCATCATTTCATGCTGCATTTCTATTGGTTGGTTAGTAGATGAAGGTCGTAACAGCAGTCACTCAGTGAGAAATTCATCCCAAATTTCTGACACAGAACTCT
Source organism: Epinephelus moara (assembly GCF_006386435.1). Lineage (NCBI taxonomy): Eukaryota > Metazoa > Chordata > Actinopteri > Perciformes > Serranidae > Epinephelus > Epinephelus moara. The sequence continues at coordinate 1,238,484 of NC_065524.1, forward strand.
CTCTCACTTTGCGAGGTACGTTTCTTTCACGTTTGTCATCTTTAGTCTTGGAGAGCCCAAAATCACACAGTGTATACCAGGCTTTAGAAGAAAATGGTTTCAGTACAGTCTTTGCTGTATTTGTATTCCAGTGGTGAAGGTAAGAGGAGTCTGGCCACTCTTTGTCCTTACAGAGTTAGCAGTTCTGCGCTGATGAGGCTTTGTTCTCCTTTGCTTGAAAAGTAAGCTTGCAAACTTTGTGTCTGCCCAGCACTAACTTGTTTGAAATGTTCTAACATTGAGAGGATTTTTTTTTGTGTCTGCTGGTTTTGAGCAGTCCATACGTGCTGAGAGCAAGGCCACAGCTCCTGGTGGTAGCTGAGCTGAGAAAAGGTGGGGGAAAGGCAGTTCCTCCTCCACCAAGGACTCTCCTCTGATGATGTCCCAGGAGAAAAGAAGAATAGCAGATTTTTTTTATAATTAACTTGATGACAGTGAAAAGCTATGGGCCACAGTGACCAGTGGTGGTTTAATGGGCATGTTTTCACCAAAGGTATGAAAAAGTAAAGGTTCATTTGGCTGTCCATAATCTGAAAATCAGAAGAGGCCACATCTGCCATTTCAAGTGGGCTGAAATTAAAAGTAATGTCAGTTTACACAAATTAACAAAAATCATCTGTGAAGTCCAGAGGTCCCAACAATGAGGTGTTTTCAGTTTCAGCAACCAAAAGCTGAGGCCTAGTTGCCAGCCTGGCAGTCACTCTTAAAAGTTGGTGTTGAACCTTGCAGTGTCAGCTGGGATCAGCTCCAGTCTCCCCCTGACCTTCTAAATGATAAGAGGTTATAGCTAATGGATGGATGGATGGATGGATGGAACTGCACTACACATCTGTTCCTATACTTTTTTTTGCTACTATGGCACTTCAGTTTCACTGCACAGGAGTCTTATGTTCTGTTGCTCTTTTTAGTTGCTTTATAAAGGGCAGCACATGAAAATGTACATTTAGCCTCCTTTTGGCACATTAATGTCTGTCCAGGTTTGTCACTTTGTTTTCTTTTGTAACATCACAGGTAGAAAGAGCAACACTGCAGAGAAGCCAATCCCTTCAGCAGAGCCACCCGAGCCAGTTTTGCCTGGGAGCTTGGCCATTGGCTCAGTGTCTCTGGTAGTGGCCAAAAGTGGGGCAAAAATACAGGATATCCCACTGTACAAATACATAGCAGCTCTGAAAAACAGAAAGGTTAGACCAGACAAGCACAAACATGCACATTCAAACAAACACTACACTGGAACTACATGTAATCATGTCTTAAAAATGTTATTCAGGTTCCAACACAGTTTCACATCCCTGTCTCTTTGGTAACTTTGCTGAACTATGGGAAGACTTCTCCTGGAAAACTGAATTTACTTGAGGAAGTCATCCTGATCCCCAAAGTTGGACAGCGAGTCAAACAAGTACTCACCACTCTTCAAACACCTCCATGTAGTTGTTGCATGTTCTATCTGTTGGCAGTTGGCATAGACCTGTTAACTGTATGAAGTCAGTGTTTTTTGTGCAAGTCCCTGTGCATCTTTTGTTGTTGCTATGATGTGGTATTGTTAAGGCACCTCCGTTCTTGTAAATTGTTTTTTTTTTTTTTTTACCATAGCATTTGTTAAATACACTGAACTGTGAACTTCTTCAACAGATAATCACAATGACCCTTGAGATACAGAAGGAGATGATGAGAATAATGAACACTGCAACAAAAGCCGGGGTGAGGGACATTGCGATTTATTCACTGCAAGAATAGGGCATGAGTTCACACAGGCTTTGTTAGAGCTCTCAATGTAAAAGGTGGAGGCAGTATTCAAGGTTCTGTTACTGAGCTTTCCCTAAAAGTTACTTACAAAAAAGGAGATTTGTTTTCTATTGTCATGGCTAATTTTCAAATTAACTCAGGTATGCAGGCCTGGAGGTATGCTTATCAAAGGATTCAATATATCTACTGTTTACCATTTCCTTCATGCAGCATTTGCACTATGTACACAGAGTTATCTCCTGCATTGTTCAATAACCTGTAGCCCTTACATTCATAACATAAACAGTGAGGAGGGTACACACACTCGTACTCTAATAATCTTGCAATGACAAACGTCTCATTCAGAACCATGAATATATACTCATCTATTGTCATTCACATGCAGCTTCAGCTAAGCACAATACATAGATGTTGTTGACAAAGTAACTATGTCTTTGCTCTGAGGCCATCCAGGCAATGCTGTGTGACAGGGGAATGATGGCTGTGACCTATGAGCGACCCGAGCAGCCTCTAGATCTGATCACTGAAGCCTGCACTAATGTTGGACTGGCACTGGGGACAGAGATCCATTTAGCAGTAAACTGTGCTGCCCCTGAGTTATTGGACTATGTAAGTCGACAAAGGGTAGTTGCTGGCTTTATGTGAGCCAACATGTTGGGAGTCCTTGTATACGAGTCATCGTCTCTTTGCTGCTTGTCTCTATAGCCACAGCCTATAGAGACAAGCAGCAAAGAGAATCTAATTTGTTTTCTTCTCTTCTCAGTCTAAGGGAAAGTATGAAGTTGTAACAGGAGTTTTGAAGTCACCAGATGAATTAGTTGATCTGTACCAAAACCTCATCAGCAAATACCCAGCAGTGGTGGCCTTAATCGATCCATTTAGGAGAGAGGTAAGTCCAAGGCATTATTATTCTTTTATCAGTATGTCCAAGTTCATGCATATAGATATTATTGTTTATATATTATATAAAATATTTTGTATTTATTGTTTACTATACGGTCACCCTGTGATAGTCTGGCAGTCTGTCCAGGGTGTGCCGCAACCCCTAACAGGATAAGCAGTTATGGAAAATTAATGAATGAATGAATGTGTTTTATGTCACCTACTCTGTACTTTCTGTTCTGTTTCTGAGTGTTAAGCAGAAATGTAGAAACAATTCTGGTAAATTCCTAAAAGGAATGTGGATGGTACCCGCAGCGGAAGAAGGTTTTCTTTGCCATTGTCCATGGTGAATGAGCTGTTTGACCGATGGAAGTCATTTAAACACTCAAAGTCCTGATGAATCAACAAGAAAAAAAACTCTAAATCATTTGTCCAAATGTTTGTTGACTCCACCAATCAGAGAGTTGACAGCACTCTGAAAGATTTGCAAGTTATTTAAAATAGCGCACAATCACCTCAGAAGGACATGGATGAGTTAAATAAAAAGCTCTGATAACTCTGCCAACCTTAGGACCATCTCTGACAGGTCTCTGCAACATTCTTATAGATTAAATACTTGATGAGAGAAATTAATTGTGGCAAGTCACACAATCTAAATCTAACCAACTGCTGGCTGATAAGTTGGAACATGTCTCGAAACAAATTGAGATTGAATGGGCACACTGTAACGGAAAATATAATGTGCAATCCATCATGCCACAGATAATTGTCATGACATAACTCAGATGTAAGGATAAAGAAGAAATCCATAAAAGAGGGAAAAACTTTAGGGCACCAAGATCTATGTCAAGACTTCACTTAATGTGTGAGACACAAACAAACTGAACTGTGGCCAAAGGTCAAAGCAGCATGCAACAAGGGAATGGTAGCATATTTACAATATGAGTATCTAATTGTTCACCCACCTCGAGATTTTGTATCTTGCCCCTCAGGAGTGAACTTATCGCCCTTTTCCTGCAGTGCCCATCTTGTTATGGACACTAATAACACTGTCGTGGACTCTTCCAAACCTGTAAGCAACTCTGTAGCACTTTCGAACTACTCAAACCTTTCACCTTTCTTACATGCTGATTAGTGATGATCATTTCAGTGTTTTTGATCAGAAGTTAGATACTTGCAAATACTACACAGTGTCACAGTTCATCTCTGCCTCACCACTCTGCACCTGCCTGCTTCAATCTGCCAATCAGACACACCCCTCTCATCAAGCCAACTCCTCTCACCTGTGCTCTCTGCTCTGCTCTGGCTGCATTTAAGCCCCTGCTCCACACTCATTCATTGCCAGGTTGTTCTCGATGCTTGCACCAGACTCTCCAGCGTTTCTCTGCCTGATCTCCCGGTTACGACCCTGCTTGCCTCCGACTATCCTGCCTCACCGATCTCCTGGAAATCACCTCAGCCTTCCGTCCCCGACCACGATCCTTGCCTGTCCCTTTCTGGATTCTGCCTGTCTGCTCCCTTGGCTATCCGGTGATTACCTGATTCAGCTCTACAGAGTGAGTGTTACTCCCGTCTCCTCTGTGGCTTCCTGCAGTTCTGTGACTCTGATTATTCCTTCACTGAGTGAGTACAAGACTGAGTTTTACGGACATTACTCACCAGTGTCCTGGTTTGGTTTGGCTGAGCCTAACCTCCAATCCCCACTAAAGACTGTTAAAGGCCAGTGGCCAGAAGACAGACTGTTTTGCCTACTGCCATTGTTTCCTGGACGTGTGCTAATAAAGTTTGTTACCAGTGATACCTGCCTGTCTTTGTGCTGCTATTGGGTCCAAACCAAACCCCTTACACACAGAGGACTCTTTAAAATCAAGGTGTCTAGAAAAGCATGAAAGAAAATCAATTCCAAAACACTTTAATTTATTAATTGACTACTTTACCTCATTACCTTTTACACTTTTCTGTTGTCGGTCTTACTGAAAGTTGGTTAAACAACTTGAAAGTGTCTCTCCTCAAAAAATGGCCACAATCATCTTTTTACCAATAGAATAGATGGACAAGGTAGTGGGGTATCCCTCCTTATTATAGTGATTATTAGATACACTCTACCACAAGATTTAGTAATTGGTAATCCTAATACAGATAGTTATGTTAAATCAACTTTTATTGAGGTAATAAATGACTTGTTTCCAGGCCATGTTATCACTGGTTGTGTACATAGACCACCAAGCCATAATAACTCTTTTGTTGATATTGTTGAACTTCAGAATGCTATTGTCATGAAGTGCAAAGCCTGTTCCATATTAGGAGATTTCAATATTGATTTACTGCAGCCTAGCTAAAAAAATTGGAATGAGCTGGAGACATAAAACTTGGCACCATAATTGGAAATGATGTCCTAATGCTTCAGATCAAATTTGATCCCATTTAGCCTGATGGTGGCGCTATAATTGATGGCTGAAAAAGGGAAAAACTTTGACAGGCCATGCCCCTCACACCCTGAGTCAGACTGACTTGAAATTTGCAACACATCTACATCTCAGTGTCCTCTGCAAAGAGTCTAGTGGCCAATTAAGGGAACCATGATGGATTCTTTGGAAATTTGCATTCTTTGCAGGGGCTTGGGCTTAAAAGGAAATAGGCCATGACTTCCGTTGTCTTTAAGCAATCCTGATTAAACTCAGTGGAGACATCTTGGTCTCATTTCCTAAACACACCCAAGTTTTTTTTCTTATCTGATTCACAGGGAGCAACACAGGACTTTAGGTGTGCAATTACTGAAACATACACTGTAATGATTAAACAAGTATGTGATTTTATCACTCCTTTAGACAGAATTAAACCAGCTTAAATAACTTTGTTTGGCTTTGTGAAGCCTGAACCCCTCTTGCTTCTGCTTTGATTTTGGCAGTTGAGCTACTTCCTTCTGTTGGCCTATAAATGGCTTTAATAAGTGGTGGACAGAATTTTACCAAAGTTGGTGCACATGTTTGGGGTCAAGTATTAACCAAGATCAGAAGTGTCATATTGATTGGTACATGTTAGCATTATATGCTAAAAGCTCCCCCTTCACCACGACTGTCCTGCATAGCACTTGTGTGTCAGAGTCAGAACCTCAAAGTCTAAGTCCATGGTTCTCAGCCAGAAAATGCTAGATTGCTCCCTTCAGGTTGGAAGTACGTAACTGCTCCAAGTGAAGGAGTTCAAGTATATTGGGGTCTTGTTCAGAAGTGAGCTCAATGTGACTGAATCAGATAGATTATTGAAGACTGTTAAGGACTCAAACCAGAGACTGTTATACAAAAAATATTTGGATTTATTTTTAATGCATAGCATAAAATATATTTTGAGTCAACTGAGGAGCAACAAAAGTTTAAATATGAATTCAAATGAAACCACATTAAACTAACAGCAATAATATAATTAAGAAATTGATTAATGTGATTGCTGCACCATGGGGGAAGCTGGGGTAGGGCTATGAAATGAACAATGAAAAAATAAATAAATCACAAATGATGTAGGGAAACTATGGATTAAACACAACACACAAATGAGTCAATATAGATCAAATTAATCCACAACACTCAAAGTTTACCTACTTATAGAAAAATAATTCAAACCACACACATCACAAAGAGGTTTGCTGCCCTACTAACCAGTCTCCTCCTTTAATGCAGCAAGGCCTCAGACAACAGAACAAAATAAATTGCCCAATAAATTAATAAATTAAAGTTGCAACAAAATCAATGACTCCTCTATTTAGGTGTTGGTTTAAACTAAAATAAACAAAAGAAAACGTTAACAGAAAAAAAAACGTTACAAACATTTTAATAAATATATAATTTTCAAACAAACTGTATACCTTGTAAAACAAGAAGAAAGACTTTCCTCTCATTCAGAGACTTGCAGGTGATTGGATTCTAAATTCACAAGGAACTGAGTTAACTTTTGAATAAAATAAGTAAAATCTATTTATTAAACATTGTATTGTTTGGGGTGTTGGTAGTGTAGTGGATAGTGCCAGAACCCCATGTACAGACGCATTGCCTCGCTGCAGCGGCCGCAGGTTCGAATCTGCATGTCAGTCCCCACTCTCTCTCTCTGTCTCCCCATTAGACTCTCTGTCCTGTCATTAAAGGCAAAAAAACCCACAAAAATAATCTTTTTAAAAAAACAAACAAACATTGTATTGTTTGGCATACCTTATTTCTTGGCTGGCATGCTTCAGCAACCACTCCAAGGTTTTACGTCAAACAGACTGGCCCTAGTCAAACATTTTTACCCATTAATTTTATTTATTTATTTTTTTTAATTTTATTTTTATTTAGAAAGGGCAGGTATAAAACGAGACAAAAACATACACAGAAGATATATTGATTATTTTCCGTTCCTTTTTTTTAGGGAAAGAATAGTCCAGAGTGTAATGTTGAACAGTCAGTCAGGGCACATAAAGGTGGGAATGTGACCTTAATCCAGTTCTCCTTTACTCCATGTGGATCCCACCCTATCTGGAAGTTGACCTCACCCCCTAGTGGGGGCCTATTCTTGCATCCGTTCAGCATGTTATATTAATTCATATTCATTTGGCAAGATCCAGAACAGAAGTTTAGAACAGACTGATAACAGTGAAGAAATGCCACATATGAATTAGATACATTGCTGTCCCTGGACATCAGGGGCGGAAATCCCGGGGGGGACAGGGGGGACATGACTCCCCCTTCAGTAAAGCTGTACCCCCCTAGAATAATTTGAGACACAATTAATAATTTTTGAACAATGCAGTAGTATTTATT
>NC_065524.1:1245995-1250195 GCF_006386435.1 Epinephelus moara
TCAGAGTTTAGTGATAGAGAGGACAGGAGAGAAAGAAGAGGGAGAGGACAGGACAAGAGCAGTCAGTGTTGGAGCAATGGGTACCTGTCTGTAGGCTCTCCACCTGTCAGTGAGACAAACATGAATGACGTGCAGTCTAACTGACAAGGAGCGGTCATTACGCGCGACTATTATGCATGGTTGTGGTGGAGCGGCTCGTATGGGTACCTGTCTGTAGGCTCTCCACCTGTCAGTGAGACAAACATGAAAGACGTGCAGACGAGGAACGGTCATTACGCGCCACTATTACGCATGGTTGTGACGGAGCGGCTCGTAGCTAATGGGTACCTGTCTGTAGGCTCTCCACCTGTCAGTGAGACAAACATGAAAGATGTGCAGTTTAACCGACGAGGAGCGGTCATTATGCGCAACTATTACGCACGGTTATGAGGTGCGCAGCGGCAGATCTCACAGCACACTGTTTATAAACCAGTTTACCAGTTTAATTGCAGGAAATGTTTAGTTTTAGTTTAGTTAGTATAGACATTCACTCTGCCTGTTGGAGAGATAGAGAGAAGATTAACCTACCGCTATAGTCCAGTAAAAGAGGTATATTAAATTAAATTAGATTAAAAAATTTTAAGTTATATTACCTGTGTGATCAGATGAAATCTGCTCGGGTTGGGGTTATGAAAACTATCCAATTCTCCCACATTTTGTAAAATTTATCTTTCTGGTTTCTAAGTAGATAAGTAAGCTTTTCCATTCTAAATATTTCCAGGACAATACCGACCCAATCCTCTAATGTGGGTGGGATAGGGTTTAGCCATTTCCTAGTGAGTGATTTTTTGCTTGCCACCAAAAGAATTTGTATTAACTTTATATCCCTTCTCAATTCTAAAAATGAAATGTAACCCAGATAAAGAGATTCAAAGTTCAGAGGTACTTGAGTGTTAAAAATTTTGCTTTACCCATTAATTTTAAGATTTTGAAAGTTTTTTACCAAATTAAGCAGCAAACAGTTGCAGGTCTCAGTTCTCTCAGGTGTGTGTGTCTCAGTGCAGGCAGAAAGGCCCAGATGAGTTCCCCTTCCCCCTTTACAGACTCTGCCCACTTGCCTGGGCCCTAGTCCTGGGCCTGTTGCCCTTCCATGCTACATTAAAACTGAGAATGAGATTGACAGGTGGATTGGTACAGTGTCAACAGTAATGCAGGCATTCTACCAAACCATTGTGGTGAAGAGGGAGCTGAGCTGGAAGGGCAAAGGTTTCCATTTCACCCTCACCTATGGTCATGAACTTTGGGTAGTGACCGAAAGAATGAGATCACAGATATAAGGAGCTAAATTGAGTTTCCTCCATTGCATGGCTGGGCATACTCTTAGAGACAGGGCAAGGAATTTAGACGTTAACAGTCATAATGATACTCACATTCCTCGAGGCAGCAGCTAAGGAGGGGGAGTTGCAGCCATTTTTGACTCTAGTCAATTACCCAACCCTAACCCTAAACTAAATTATAATTCCTTTGAAAGCCTTATCTTTAGTCTTTCACACCTAACCTGGAAAACCTCACAGCCACTTCTGTTTGTTTCTGTTTCTGCCGTTATCAAGTTATCATTGTAGGTGATTTTAACATTCATGTTGACATTGATAATGGCTGCCTCACTACTGCATTTATCTCATTATTAGACTCCACTGGCTTCAGTCAGGGTGTACATAAACCCACTCACTGTTTTAACCACACCCTCGATCTTGTTCTTACATATGGAATTAACTCAATAGTCTTTCCACAGAATCCGTCTTCATCAGACCATTATTCAATAACTTTTGATTTCTTAATACTCAATTACATGCCACTTGTCAAAAGCTACTATACTAGATGTTTATCCGATAGTGCTGTAGCAAAATTTAAGGAAATTATTTTAGCGGCATTAAATTTATTACCATGTCCCACTGTAACAGAGACTTTCTATACAACTTTAAACCCTCCCAAATTGATTATCTTGATGATAGTGCTGAAGGCTCACTGCTAACAACGCTTGAGTCTATACAGTAGCACCCCTTTAAAAGAAGACAATGAAACAAAGAAAATTAGCTCCGTGGTACAAATCCCAAACCCGTAAATTTGATCAGATATAGTGAAAATTGTGGCGTTTAACCAAGTTGGAAAAATCTCGTTTAGTCTGGCAAGACAGTCTCCACAATGCCAGAGCAAACTATTACTCAGCATTAATAGAAGAAAATAAGAACAACGCCAAGTTTTTTTCAGCACTGTAGCCAGGCTGACAGAGAATCACAGCTCTGTTGAGCCTTGTATTCCTTTAGCCCTCAGCAATAATGATTTTATATGCTTTTTTAATGACAAAATTCTAACTTTTAGAACAAAATTCATGACCTCTTGTCCTCACACAGTACCAATCTACCTTCAGTCACAGGGAACTTAAACACAGCTGTAGGACCTGATATATATTTGGATTGCTTCTCTCAGATTACTCTTCAACAACTGACCTCAATGATTGTGAAGAATTCCCTCCGTCTCCGCTGACCGCGGCCATATCAGTGCATTCTCGTTCATTGTGCGCTCTATATAAACTGCCCGGATACGCAGGGCGTACTGACTACAGCCGGTTATGAGGAGGAAGCGTCGGAGAGCCGTGACTCATATCCTTATATCTTGTCCATTCTTATATTGACTGATCGATGAGTGATTACACATGTAAGTCCACCTTTATTGTCTGTTTGTCTCTGGAGGCAAGGAGGCTGATTAGTTTTTCTGAAGTTAGTTTGCTATGTGTCGCACTGGCATGCTGCCAGGTTTATTTGCCACGTCACTACTTCCCTAATTCATTCATTAGGTTGTGACGTGGGACACTTGCTTTGTGTTACGATTTGCATTAGTCAAAAAACTTGATTTCCTTTGTTCAATGAATTAATATTAATGAATGTTAATCGCTGCAGTTATCGCCAATTAATGCATTTTTAGCACCTTGTTTCCAGCCTTTTCCACAATGTATTGAGACCACTGTTCAATGTTAATATCACTCATCTGTGCCATTAAGGCTATATTTATGGTGAACGCCTTTGCTTTCAGCCTCTTTTGTTCTACTGTTTTTCAGAAACCATTTATTAGTCAACCCAGCCATCAATCATCAAATTCCTGTCACCTGGTACTTATAGACGTCATGTATTGCCTGTGTTGTAACCCCCTGCTCATTTCCATTTTCAATACAAATTCTGAACTATAAAGCTGGACTCTGCCTGTTTTGTATAAGTGAAGCCAGTGAGTGGGATTCAAGTTACGCAGCTAATTACAAATTGTTTTCAATAATTTCTTTATCTAAATCATCAACATGTCTCTTAGACCCATCCCAACTAGGTAACTTAAAGAAGTCTTACCTTTAGTTAGTTAACACTTCTATATTAGACATGATCAATATGTCTTTATCAACAGGCTATGTAACACAGTCCTTTATGGCAGCTGTAATTAAACCTCTTCTAAAAAAGCCCACCCTGGATCCAGAGGTGTTAGCCAACTATAGACCCATATCTAATATTCCCTTTCTTTCAAAGAAAGCAAGCTCTGGCCTCTAGCACAGCTGTAAGGAACCTCTGAGTAATATTTGACCAAGATTGTTATCTGATCTGTTACCTCCCACATTAAACAAACTTCACAGACTGTGTTCTTTCATCTGCATAATATTGCAAAATTTAGGCCTATCCTGTCTCAAAAAGATGCAGGAAAATTGGTCCACACATTTGTGGCATTCAAGGCTGGATTACTGCAATTCCCTATTATCAGGTTGTTCTAACAAGTCTTTAAAAACTCTCCAGCTGATCCACAATGCGGCAGCACAAGTACTGACAGGAACTAAGAAAAGATATAATATTTCTCTTGTCAAAGCTTCTCTGCACTGTCTGCCCATAAAATCCAGAAATGAGTTTAAAATCCTTCTCCTTACTTACAAAGCTCTAAATGGTCAGGCTCCGTCATATCTTAGAGAGCTCATAGCAGAGATGGGACGAAGTCACACATGTGCAAGTCTCAAGTAAGTCTCAAGTCTTAACCTTCAAGCCTCAAGTAAGTCCCAAGTCATTTTTTCTTGGGCAAGTCAAGTCAAGTCCAAGTCAAGTCACCTTATTATTGTAATTTTACCTGCAGAATCTGATCTTAATAAAGTGAAAAGACAAGATATAAGTAACTGTCAGTAAACATTGACTTCAT
>NC_065524.1:1250479-1258265 GCF_006386435.1 Epinephelus moara
TAGTGATCCAATCATGACAACGCCATTCTCAGCCTGCGCTCCTACCGGGTAATCGACATTATTTTTTAAATTAATTTATTAATTTTATATTCTAACCGAAAACATGATGTGAATAACACTCAAGTCATTCAAGTCCCGAGTCTTTAACTTCCAAGTCCGAGTCAAGTCTCAAGTCTATTTTTTGTCAAGTCAAGTCACAAGTCATCAAAACAGTGACTCGAGTCGACTTGAGTCCAAGTCACAATGACTCAAGTCCCCATCTCTGGCTCATAGTGCCATATTATCCCACCAGAACACTGTACTCTGAGATTACAGGGTTACTTGTGGTTCCTTCAGCTATCAGGCTCCTCTTCTGTGGAACCATCAGATTCTGAAAAGTTGGTTCTTCTTCATTTGCTATAACTGCATGACACTAACTTGCCCTCTTCGCCAGAGCTTTTGTCCTCCTCTGTCTCACAGGTTCCCTCGAATCATGGTTACGCCTGGATTGTGGATTGTGGTTACACTGCTGACGTGGTCCTGCCTGATGCCGACTGCTACTGCTATTATTATTGTCATACTTCTACTGCTATTACACATATGATTATTATTGTCACATACAGTATCTATACTGTCATATTTTAATATTTAGGTATAACATATTGTTATTATTATTATTACTATATTATTACTAAAATCAGTGTTATTGTAGCTATTGTCATTACTGTTTTCCTGCATCTCTCTGTCTCTGTCTCTCTCCGTCTCTCACTGTGGAGATATGGATAATTGTAAATTCATTATGTTGATCTGTTCTCTACACATGACATCTGAGGCAAATTGTGATTTGTGATATAGGGCTTTATAAATAAAACAATTGAAAAAATAAAATTGAATGTGTGTTTGTGAGGCTGATTATGTGGTAGATGTAAATGTTTGTATGCATATGTATGATTATGTCTACAACATGTTCTTAACTAAAATGTGTATCTTTGTCCTTGTGTGTTTGTGCTCTGTAAGGACATAGACCAGTGGGAAAAGTTATGCAATGTGATTGGAGGCTCATGTTCGCTGCTCTCTGACATGACTTACAAGTTAAAGGCTCCGCCCCTTCCAGGAGTCAGATGTCACATCTTAAAACACATTAATGAGACAACAGTCAGTGATTTGATCACCAAAGTAACAGATTTACTGAGGTGGCGTTGAGAAAAAGAAACATTGAATGCTGGGTAGGAAATGATTTGCAAATCCCTTTGGACGCATATTCAAAAGAATTCTGTACAAAAACAAGATGTTTAATTGCCACTGATAAACTGTAACGTCTTTTGTAAATTTACGCTTATTCTGAATTTGATGCCTGCAACATGTCACAATAAAATTGGGTCAGGGGCATGTTTACCAATGTGTTACATCATCTTTAAGCAGAACGCAGTAAGTGTTTGGGAACTGAGCAAACTATTGAAGTTTTAAAAATTTTAAAAGCGGGGACATCGTTGTCATTGATACCCAGTCCGAGTTTGATAATTCTGTAGATGCGGTTGGAGTGGGTCTGTGGGTCTGTGGGAAGTTTTAAAAGTCGATATACGACTTCAGTTCTTCGGTCTTCATTTTTGTGTTTTGCTCTTCATAATGCACCACATATTTTTAATGGGAGACAGGTCTGGACTGCAGGCAGGTCAGTCTAGCACCTGCACTCTTACTCACAATTTCACTATGAAGCCAAGCTCTTGGAATATGTACAGAATGTGTCTCATTATCTGTCTGCAATAATCAGGGACGTCCCTGAAAAAGATGTTGTCTGGATGGCAGCATATGTTGCCCCAAAACCTGTATGAACCTTTCAGCATTAACGGAGCCTTCACAGATGGACAAGTTACGCGTGATGCCATTGGCACTAACACACCCTCATACCATCACAGATGCTGGCTTTGATCTTTGAGCTGGTAACGATCTGGATGGTTCTTTTCCTCTTTAGCCCAGAGGATACGATGTCCATGAAGGACTGGTCAGACCACAGCACACTTTTCCTCTTTGTTAGTCCATCTCAGATGAGCTCAGGCCCAGAGAAGTGTGCTGTGTTTCTGGATGTTGTTGATATATGGCTTTCACTTTGTATGGTAGAGTCTTAACTTGCATTTGTAGATGCAGCGATGAACTGTGTTTACTAACAGTGGTTTTCCAAAGTGTTCCCGAGTCCATGTATAAATATCCTAAATACAATCATGTCAGTTTTAATGGTAAATGGTAAATGGACCTGCATTTGTATAGCGCCTTTCTACCCAGATAGCACACATACATCTGGCCGACATCGGCCTGAGGACGACTCATCGGCCCTGAAGTTATAACGTCTAACAAGCGTTGGCCGCATGGGCGGATATCTTTAAATTTAATACTCTTTTGTCCCAGCTCATCAAACGTCTCTGTTACGTCAGCTTTGGGACGGCCCAGTGCCGTAGAATGTCTGCCCACATACGGAAGTTGCCACTGAAGGCGGAATTTCATCTCCGCGGTGTTTGTTTGAACTGAGCTCTCAGGACACAGCATCTCATCGCAGTTGGTTTCAGGTAAGCTAATTGGAATAAATTGGCAGAAAATAGCTATGTTGTTTCTTCTGCGACCGTTAAAAGAGGTTCCTGGTGAGTGGCGAGGCACAACTGGGTGTATATAGCACATGTCCCCACCAGCTAACGTTATCTTTNTTGTTTGGAACTGAGCTCGCAGGACACAGCATCTCATCGCAGTTGGTTTCAGGTAAGCTAACTGGAATAAATTGGCAGAAAGTAGCTTTGTTGTTTCTTCTGTGACCATTAAAAGAGGTTCTTGGTGAGTGGCGAAGCACGACTGGGTGTATATAGCTTAGCACAGCTCCCGACCAACTAACGTTATCTTTCGTTAGCTGTTAGCTAGTTTAGCGGTTTAGCTCATGTTATGCTAACAGGCTACAACTGTGGTGTTTTCATTTTATTTTCCCTAGTTGACGTTATCTGCTCATCTGGTTATCGTGAGCACTCGTTTTGGGTTAAAGTGGAAGTGCCCGGAGCTGCCACCCGTGGTCCCGCGGCCCCCCGGCCTGCCCTCCGGGGCCCTGGACGTGTGCTCAAGTGTCTGGGAGAGGAGCGGAGAGGAGCACGGAGGTCAGGCGGGGCGGGCCGACACTGTGTATCCCAGAACGGGTGCTGAAGTGTCGGTGAGACCAGCAGAGAGGAGCGCGGAGGTGAAATAGTGAAGTTTAAGGATGCCTTCAGTATGTTGTTAATGTGATTTTATGGGCAATTTATCAGTCGAGGTCTCCTCCTCTGCAAAGCAAACTGACCCGGTGGCTACAGGTAATAGCGCAGTTTTGAAGCCACTGTTTTTCCGAGATGAAGGACTGATTGTTGAGCTGCTGTTAACAGTTAACGGAGTTAACGGATCCCGTTATTTAACCGTTTCAACACTAAATTAAGCAGAGTGACGGACACAAAGCCTTCAATCTGGCTAAAAGACAGCTGAAATGCTAAAAAAAAAAATACAGTGGTGAAGTTGGGATTTGTTTCTTGAAGTTATGTGCTCATCATCTTTTCTGTGTCTTGCAGGCTGCCAGGAGAAGCGGACTGGCCGTCAGATATTGTTTGTGGAAATTTGAAAATAAAGTTTGTCAAATTGACTTTTGTCTCTTCATTGTGCACACTTACACACGAAATAGGGTAACAGTCAGCTATTTTTGAATGTTAGCATTGATTTCTCACATTGAATGGTGAAATATTTGTAGTTTGAAAGGTCCGACCTAAATGAATAAAGGTTGTAGTTAACGAAGCATATGAATGTTAATGAAGGAGTGCCTACTGAGCGCAGCTTTTTTTATTGATCGTTTGAACATCACGTGGTGGTCATTTTCGATTAAAGGCAGACGTCTCAGCGACATCTTGGCAATGAGCAAACGCTCTCCCTGCTACATCTTTACGATCTAAACTTGATACATCGGGCCGACGTCGGCCAGATTATGTGTGCTATCTGGGTAGTCATCTAGTGACCACTCAAAGCGCTTTTTACACTACGAGTTACGTTCACCCATTCACACACACATTCATACACTGGTGGCCAAGGCTACCATACAAGGTGCCACCTGCTACTCAGTTTTCACACACACACACACACACCGATGGAACAGCCATCGGGAGCAATTTGGGGTTCAGTATTTTGCTCAAGGATACTTCGACATGCAACCTGGAGGATCCCGGGATCAAACCGCTGATCTTTCGATCTTTCGATTGGTGGACGACCCGCTCTACCTCTGAGCCACAGCCGCAGTGCCACATGAGGGGTCAGAGGTCACGGGCATTCAATATTTGTTTCTGGTGTTGCTCCTTCTCTGAATCTCTTGATGATATTATGGAATGTAGATGGTGAAACCCCTAAACTTCTTGCAGTTGTGCATTGAGAAAGGTTTTAAACTTTTTAAAACTGCATTACTAATGCAGTTTTTCACAATGTGGTGAGCGTACACCATCATTGCTTGTGAACAACTGAGTTTTTCAGAGGATGTCCCTTTCCCAATCATAATACTGTCACCTGTTAGCAATTAACCTGTTTACCTGTGGAATGTTTCAGGTGTTTTTTAGGAATCCACAACTTTCCCAGTCTTTGCTGCCACTGTCTGAACTTTGTTGAAACGTGTTGCAGGCATCAGATTCACAAGGAGTGTGTATTTACACAAAACAATACAATTTTCAGTTTGAACATTAACTTAAACATTAATCTTGTCTTTGAACTGTATTCAACTTAATATAGATCAAAAAGGATTTGCAAATTATTGCAATCTGCTAAGGTTTATGTTTTACACCGCATCCCGACTTTTTTGGAACCAGGTTGTTATAGATTTAATGCCTGTGGTCACTGAAATATTAAATACTTTGTTTCTGTCCCAGCACTCACTAACCACCCAGCCAAGAGTATGAGTTGTTTTGTTTGCATCATGTTGTGTTCACACCGAGTTCAAGCATTCAAACTTGAACACAAAATTTGCATCACGCCCAGTGTGAACACAACATAAGAGTGTTTGCCATCCACTCTACACAGATCAGAGACATTTATGTCAGGGTATTGACCATTTGTGGAAAATGCTTTTACAGTTAGATTTGGCAAAAAAGGTTTCTAATGCTAATTATGTCTTTGTTTCTACACTAGGATCAGTGTTAATGGGAACAGCACGCAGTGAGCCCTGCAGTGATGACTCTTTGTCAGATATAGTAAGTGTTATTACCTCTCTGTCATTTTGTGTTTCCAGTGTCATGTCATTTATCTAATCAGAGAACAGTATGGCATTTCTTCACCACATTATGTGGACAAGTGTTGAAGTGCTAAATATTATGAAAAGATCCATGTAAAGCTTAATTGTAAGTTTCAGCCCAACACTTCACTGCTTTGGTTCACTGTCACTGCTCTCATAGCGTTGTTTCTGGCTGCAGCAGGCAGCTATTTTCAACACAAATGCTTTAAAACACACTTTCTGTTCAGCAGCGAACAGCAGACAAACTTGAGGCTAGCTGATGAACACAGAGGAGCATTTAGCAGTTAGAGAGTCAGACATTTCCCTCAGGAGTTGGCAGAATCCAAAAGGAGAGAGAATATTGGACTTACATGTACAGCTGACCAGAAACTCAGTTCCAAATGAATTATAATGTTGCTCAGTTACTGCTGGATGTGTAAATAAACAAGTGTTTGTTGACAAGTTGATATCAACTTGACACCAACACATTCTCACTCCAGACTCGTCAAATACCGATGCTTGGTCAATGGCACGTCGCGTCAAGATATGAAGCACTAGGTACCCTCCTGCGTCAATTTTGAGCATTTAGGGATGGGGTGTTAATGGGGTGTTCATTTACAGTTTCTGCTTGTTAGATGCACACAGTCTTAAAAATAAACTAAAAATTATTTTTTGGGTTTAATTCCTGATGTGTAAGTGTAAGCAGAGATGATAGTAGAATGTTTCAGGTCATCTCTTCACAGCTGACCTCATCATCATCCTTCCAGAGTGGAAGAGAGATCCACAGAAAGCACTGTAACTAACATTTACTACTTATAATAATTGTGGAATAAAACCTACCAAAACAAGGCTATTTATCAATTCTGTAAATTCTGTGACATAATTGTCTTTACTAAATTGCTCCAATCAACAAACAAGTTAACAAACTTGGAAAAGCTGACCTAATGCAGGTCAGTGCTCACTTCAAACATGTGGCAAAAAGCAGTTTTATTGATTGTGTAACCCACTTGGCACATGTGCCACCAAGTGTCTAGGTTCTAAGAGGAGTGTGCAATAAATGAGTGAAGTGCACAATGACATTACTTAATCCTTACCTTAATAACTAACAGCAACAACCTGATACCTTTATGTCTTATTTCCATTCAGATAGAACAATAACCTTGCATATGTTTATTCACTACACCTTCCATTTTGTCACAGGAATCATTGAACTCATATTCTTCCTGGGCATTAAAGAAAATTGCACCCACAACCAAAAATGATACAGAATTCCAACTATTGACGAAATAACAGTGCGATTTCACAGAAAAGCTTAATATCGCTAACTGAATTATTCAGTGTGGCAGCCAAAATTAGCTTGGAAAATTTGGTTAAAACCCAGTGTCCTTGAACCACAATTTAAAATGTTGAAACCCATCAAGAATAACAACAAACAATAATAATAAAACTGAGATATTGAAGTAAAACATTCTTTATTTTTCACAAAAATAACCAAGGGAGTATAAAATCATGTTTGTCCAATTCTGTTTCATGAGTTTTTGATTGCACTCAACTTCCTACCAGCGCCCTTAGCAGTGAAAACTGTCCATCCTAGCTCCCAAGAGGATGAAGATAAAGATTGTTAAGTCTGATGAATAGCAGGGTTCCCACAGTCATGAAAAACCTGGAAAAGTCATGGAATTCCATAATTACATTTTCCAGGCCTGGAAAACTCATGGAATTAGTAAAAATCATCAAAGTTTTTTTGTTGAAAAAAGGTCTGATAGGTGGTTTCTGGCATGTAGATTAGACAGGGGAAAAAAAGTATTTTATCAGTTTGTTTTTGTTGATGATTTGTGAGTGCATTTAGAGTAGAAATCCAGCATTACAATATTTATTTTCTGTTTGGAACATAGTTGCATTCTGAATGGATTAGACATAATCCTCTCTGTCCAGCTTAATGAACTAGTTCACTGTTAAAGTAACAGACACAACAAATTGACAGAAAATATAGAAAACTTGGACTGTCTTCCCTAAATTAGCCAAACAACTAGCTTCTTTCTAAATGCATGGCATGCAACAATTTCAAGGGAAACCATGCCATTGGTAGCTTCATCAGGTTAACAGCAACAATTCTTAAAGTAAGCACCAAATTAAGGTAAACAACAACCAGAGTGTCAATTCATTGTTCAGATAGCCAGCTAGTAGCTAACTTAAGCCTCTTTTCCACTGCACAAAAAACTTCCTAACGTCTGGCTTTTTAATGTAATGGGAAAGGTTACAATCAGTATTAAAGCTGCAAGCAGCTGTGACCGGGCCCTCGCTCTCCCGCGTCAGCAGCGCGCATCACTGAAGCGGTTATGTGAAAACTCAGAGTAAGTTAACCCTGACGTGGTGTGACGTTTCATCTTCCTACTCCAAAAAACCCCCTATGGGAAGGGTATGTTGAAAATTTGAAGAGGGCAATATAGAGGCATTTTATCACCCCCCATGGGCGACGCCCCTATCAGATGTATGAGCTCGCCATTTTTGACCTGTGTATCAATTTCATGTGAATATGATGTCGCTGAAGCCATCAAAAAG